>NC_137005.1:19673804-19813804 GCF_032717465.1 Coenobita brevimanus
TTCGTTAGAGCCATCACGCCATTTATCGTTTCTCTTAAGGGTCAACAGTTGGATAAAAAAGGGTCAGTCCAACTAATTGTTCTGACAAATACCACAAGTGATGACCAAATGCTTTCCAGCAGGCTTGTGACAAGTCCATATCAGGATAAAGTGACAATTCCTGGAGATGCCTCAGATTGTTCGCTGGAGATAGAGCTGCTTTTGTTACCATGAACCATGATTCCAGGTATTGTTTCATGATGAACGCAACAAACCGCTTCAATCTTCGACTTTGCTTCAGTGTGATGCTTGTCTGATGATGGAAAAGATAGACTTTGATGCTGTATATAACTTTAGCCATCCATCTGGCAAGGTGGCAAGCATCAGGGTGCTGAAACCGTGTTCCACGGGGCGGTACACCATCCAAGACAACAATGGACAGTTCTAGCAGTTCTCTATAATCTTCTCGAGGCTGGCTTTCTTGCGACTGTTTCATACAAAATGATATGAGCTCATCACATTGCTCACTGTCAATCATCGGCATTCTTCATTGTCATTCAAGGTCTGAAAACGTGTTGTGTCAATAGTATTCCACCTGGCTTTGAACTGCTCGAACATGTGAATGTCGGGACCAAAGGACGGTCCAAGGCAAATGGTGAAGGCCTTTTGACACCCCAGACAACAGGATCTCAAAAAGTGTAATGCCGACAATCCAGGTGGAACCATCCTTGTGCAACAGTTGTTGAATAAGGGTGCACACCCCTGCCTACTATCCGGTACTGCTGGCAGTGGTGTTAGTGCCATTCCTATCACACGTTCAGATATGCTACAGTCATTCAAGGTTTCAATGATAACATTAGCCATGGCCTTTCCTGTCCCTGATTTCAAACTGGGTACATTCAAAAGCTTTGAGACTCCATCACCTGAGAAGAGAATCGGAAGGCATTCAGTAACATTTGCTCCTGTTACATCAGGAATTAATTCTCCATAACAGTCCACTACAAGCGGCACAGTTAAATGAAACGATTTCTTCAGCCAATCTGCAGATTCTCTCCGACTCTTGATTCGATCTCGACGGATATTATGCTTGCTGATAGTATATGCATTATTGGGTACTGTCCACAGGCAGAAATTGTCGCAGAATGCAGATGGACTGCGGCACGGTCTGAAGTCTTGGTCCGATCTGAAGCAGCAGCAACTTGAGAAGCGACAACTGTTTTTCATGCTCGTTGGGTTTTCTGAGAAGGAGCTGCAGCCGAGAAGGAAGGAACTGCTTTAACTGTATAATCGTCACTGTTTCGTCTTCATCACTAGTTGGAATTTCCTCCGACTCCATTATTTCCTCTCTTACTGATCGATGCCATTCCTCACGCTCACTCCTCTCCTGTTCAATCTGTTGTCTCTGTCTTCGTTCTTTCCGGTGGAGTATGACATCAGTGCCCAGCATAAAACATCGCCTCCCTTTCTTCCTCCTAGACACAAGAAACTCCTTACCCTCACGTTTTTTGATCAGGTCGAAGGCATTCGTGTAACAATGCCAAAGAGATTTTTCATATGTTCTAGGAAGTTCTGTCGCTTCCTCTCCTCTCTTTCTGTATTCCGGCACTTACTCTTCTCAAACTTTCTTCATTCTTTATAGAAAGATTCTATTTTGAGGATACGATTCCGTAGCTCAGATGCAGGAATGCGAAAGCTCTCCCAGAATTCCCCTAGTTCCTCAGACAGAATATAAGTTGAGTCCCTCTCTGTTCCTGTGTTTTCGAATCAGTTACAAAGTTGCGCTAACACTTCTCCACAAGGAGGTTACTTACTACCAAGTAGTCTTTCACTTGGTTGGCCAAGAAGCCAAATCTTGGTTTTGCTCCTGCTTTTCATCATTGATGTTGACAATTTCACTTTAGTCATACTAAATAAGTGCTTAATAATAACTCAAAAGGCAAATCCCTGAAAAAAGAAAAAATACGGATATTACTAGAATGCTGCCTCCAATCAAATAGGCCTAGAGCAAATTCTTTTCTCAAATAACAAATATGATTACTATAACAACAATTATTTTGTTTATTAGGCTCAAACTTTGGGTAAGATGCGACACCAGAAAATAACATCCAATTCGGCTAAAATTTGGTGTCCCAAGAGTTTACACCTAAATGCACAATATACACTTCCGGCAAACAAAATATTCCAGTATTAATTTTCCTCCCTTAGTAACAAGGCATCTATTGCCAGATGCCTTAATCCCATAAGAGGTGGTTAAAACAAATCTTCATGTCGCGCTGTCCCCCGCCATGTCACTGCCCTGCTCCCAGCTCACATCCCCTTCTCTCATATACCTCTCCACTCTATCCCTCCATCTCATCCTTGGCCTCCCCCTCCCTTTCTCCCCCTCCACCTCACTCACATTCACTCTGGTCGTCAGTGACTCACTCTTCATCCTTTCCTCATGGCCAAACCATCTCAATGTGCTTCTAACGCTTCCTATCACATCCACATCCACACCAGAACGCTCCTTTACTTCCTCATTTGTCAGTCCCTCTCTCCATGTGACTCCACATGCTCCTCCCAACTAACTCATTTCCACTGCTCTCACTCTTGACTTGCGTCCCTCCAACAAGGCCCAAGCTTCACTTTCACACGTTAGAGTTGTATCACAGTACTGTCATGCAATAACTTTTTCACTTCCATGCTCACTTCCCTGTTTCTTATCACAGCTTTCAAGGAACGAGCAACGTTTCTTCCTTGTTGTACCCTTTCAAGCACTTCACCCTCTAAACTTCCATCCTTGCTCATCACACTACCCAGGTACTTAAACGCAATCACGTTTTCCACTTACTCCTCATCCAACCTCACTGTACATTACACTGACTTCCCTTCGCTCGAAGACCATAACTTTACCCTTCCCTACATTCACCTTTAGATTCCGTTTCTTATATTCTCAAACTCATCCAACAAGCCTTGCAGCTCCCCTCTGTCTTCACTTAAGAATACGGTATCATCTGCAAACAACAGTACAGAGAGTTTCCATACACTTCCCTCTCTCATTTGGGCCGCTCCAACATCCACTGCCCTACATTGTATCTCTTTTATAACCCCATCAATATACAAATTGAACAACCATGGAGACATGACACATCCCTGTTTCAATGAAACCTGCAAAAAGATAATTTCACTATCCACACGCACTGCAGCCTTAACACCCTTATGCATACTCTTCACGACATTCAACAACTTCCCATCTACTCCATATATTCTTAATACTTTCCACAATCCTTGTCTCTCCACCCTGTCATATGCCTTCTCCGAATCCACGAAGGCCGCATTCGTCTTTCCCTTCTCTAGAAACTTTTCCACTAAAGATCTAAGAATGAATATCTGATCTACACAACCTCTTCCCTTCCTAAAAGCTCCCTGTTCTTCTTCAAATAATTCCTCTGTTATTTCCCTAACTCTGTCAACAAACATCACGCCGTACACTTTTCCTGTTACACTAATGCCCCTATGATTACCACCCACTTCTTTTTCCCTCTTTATACAGGGGAATAATTATACCCGACTTCCAATCTTGCGGGACTCTACCTTTCTCCCAGACCAATCTGCACATCTTCCACATTCATTCTACTACTATTTCTCCCCTATGCTTCAGCATTTCACCACACACTCCATCAATTCCTGGGGCTTTCCCCATTTTGACTTTCTTCATTGCTTCCACAACTTCCATCCTACTAATTTCTTCCTCCCTTCTCACATCCCTCCTTCTCCCAGCCATTCCCCAGCCACTTATACTCGCATTACTTTCATTCTTCATGTTCAACAATTCCTTAAAGTGTTCTTTCCATTTGCTCACTTTCTTTCCCTTCTCCACTAGTAATCTTCCATTTCCATCTTTCATTCCCCGACTAACTTCTCTGACACCCTGTCTAACTCCCTTTACCTCTTTTCAGAATTTTTTTTTACATCCCTCCACTTTACTGTACATTCAAATTCCTTCCAGAAAGCAGGGAAAATTTGTCTATTTCAACTACAGGACTCTGGTGGTCCGGGACCGACGCAAGTATGATCAAACTCTTCAGGCTGTCCCCTCTCAGTTTGCCCTGCCGACCCCAGTCTCACCCAGGACCCGTTGCCCTACAACACCCCAACGTAAGCAATGGCACCGCACCCCATCCCCCCAGGAACGGACCACGAAGGAAAGAACTCCAACTTTACCTCAACGATTGAACACTCCCGTTTCACCTACTAAGTTACCATCGCCATTTAAGCAGTTGACACACTCTCGCCAGTCAACCACCCCAAGTCGTGCTAATAAATCAGCACAACGGCCGCCGAAACAAAGGAGAGGAGTGTCAATAAGCGGAAGGCCATAGAAACGTACTCAGACGACGCAGAAGGGGCAGTTGGTGGAGTTGACCCTGGGATTGCCTCACCACCTAAAACAAGACAAACTAGAAGCAGGTTAGGTATAAACAGGTCCTAAAATTTTGTAATGAGTAAAACCCTGTTGTTACAAACTATTAAATATTCATAACCATGTTCTACCATTTTATAATTTAGATGACGCAGAATTATGCACACTTTTCGTAAATGATACTAGAGAACCTAGTTTTTCGTTGGATAGCCTTGATACTATGTGTTTTACTCCCTTAAATTTCAATAATGATAATCATTCTTCTGTCAGTGATCGGGATAATTTTATGCTAAATTTTCGTAACGTGAACCTCCCAACAACTGAATACTATTTCGCTGATTCACCTTTTACGCACATAAATCAGTCTACAAATATTTTTTCATTGCTTTGCTATAATATAGGAAGCCTACCACTGCATTTTGACGAATTTTTGGATCAGTGCATAAATCCTATTCAATTTCATTTTGACGCTTTAGGATTTTGCGAGACAAAGTTAACGGATGATACTAAGAATCTTTTTAGTATCCCAAACTACTGTGTCTACGCAAATAACTGCTCTCGAAACAGTGTAGGAGAACATTTTTCATGTACAGTAATGTGCGAAATGACTTGATATTTAAGAAAGAACATATTGAAACCATATTTATTGAAGTTTATCTTAGTACTAATTCCATAGTTAAGGGATTATTTACAGACGCCCAAACACTAATATCGCAAGGTTCTTTGACGACTTTCACTACATTATTGATTTAGTCAGCTCGGAAGGTAAATCTTGTTACGTCGGGGGTGATTTTAATATCGACCTGTTTAAAAGTAGAACAAACCCACATGTCAGTAACCTTGTATCTATGTGCTATTCTCATAATTTTTATAACACTATTAATAAACCCACACGCGTAACTTTAACATCCGCTACACTAATAGATCATATATGGACTAATGACTACATAAACTGCTTCACAAGCAATATTATATATAATTCAATTTCGGATCATTTTCCTGTTGTATCGGTGTTCAAATCCGCACCATATTTACCGAAAGGTGAACAAACTGTCCTCCAGTACAGAGACTTTAACGAAAGTAGTATAAATACATTTAAAGAAAAAATTAGTCAAGTGTCTTGGGACCTTGTTTTGTGTGCTAAAGACCCAGACGTAGGTTATTGTGATTTTAATCTCCTACTTTCTAATATATTTCATAACCAGTTTCCGTTAAAACAAAAAATAATTAAATCTAAACATGCTGATAAGCTCTACATTACTGCAGATATTAGGCAGATGATCCGAGAAAGAAACAAGCTTCAAAGAAAGTGTGCCAAGAAACCCATTACGTACGGTGCAGAGTATCGCAGACTGCACAATGAAATCACAGCTAAAATCAGAAAAACAAAGTCAGATTACTATAAGAATAAAATAAGTGAAAATATAGGTAACAGTAAAAAAAAACCTGGTGTATAATAAACTCTATCCTTAATAAGCCTTCTTCACGACAAAGAAATAATTGCTTTTATTTAGTAAACAATAATGAGGTATGTGAACCTAAGGAAGTAGCTGACCATTTTAATAATTACTTTGTCAGTGTTGCTAAGAAACTTGCTGAGTCTGTTGGAGAGTCTGAGGTTAATTTTTATTCATATTTCCGCAATAGGCAAGACAGTGTATTCGTTTTGTCACCTACTACTGAACATGAAGTTACTCAGACTATAAAAAATCTACGAAATGTTGGTCCCGGATATGACGATATCCCCATGTCCATCATTAAGGAAATAATGGCCTGTCTAGTTCCTGTACTTGTCTTCCTCTTTAATTTATCTTTTGAGACTGGAAAGTTTCCTGACATGTTGAAATTGGCCAAAGTCATTCCAGTTTTTAAAGCTGGTGATCGTAAGCTGTTAAGCAGTTATCGCCCTATCTCAATCCTGCCAGCAATCAGTAAGATAATAGAGGAATTGGTTTATGATAGGTTAATTTTGCACCACCAACAATATTATCACTGATTCACAATTTGGCTTTAGGGAAAAATTGTCTACCGAGAGTGCTTTGCTGTCATTCACCAAGGACGTGCTGGCTTCGTTTGATGAAAATAAATATACTATGGGTGTATTTCTAGATCTGGTCAAGGCATTTGATAAGCTTAATCACTCTATATTACTAAAGAAGCTTGACCACTATGGTATACGAGGCACTTCAATTCAATGGTTTGCTTCCTACTTAGCCAATCGCAAACAGTTTGTGCAATACAAACAGTGCCAGTCTACCTGTATGCCAGTAGAATCTGGAGTTCCCCAGGGGTCCGTCTTAGGACCACTCTTGTTTATTTTGTACATAAATGACATCGTGTACGCTACCTCACATATGAAGCCAGTACTATTTGCTGATGACAGTACCTTTTATGCAAGCCACCAAAATCTCAATTAACTATCAAATGTTGTAAATAGCAGCCTAACAGACATTAAAAAATGGATAACAAGCAACAAACTCACGCTAAACGTAAGAAAATCTCATTACATTATATTTAGAAGGAAACAAAGCACTGCAAATCAACCCAACATCTACATAGGTGTCCAGTCAATTGAAAGAGTGGACAGTGTAAAATTCCTTGGTGTTTTAACTGATGAACGTTTGTCGTGGCACTTACATATCCATGTTCTCCATACAAAGATTAGCAAACAGTGTGGTATCATGTACCAAATTCGTGATCAACTAACAACACGGCCTTTTAAGCTCATTTATTACTCGCTGATTTTTCCTTTATTGTTTTATTGTAACAATGTATGAAGTGGTGCTTATTAGACACAACTAAACCGCTTATTTATAGCCCAAAAGAAATCGGTCCGTTTAATGGAAAACTTACGCAAATATGACCACACTAATCCATCTTTCAAGAAATTGGGTATCCTAAAATTGCCTGATATAAAGTCCAACTGCACTGCTTTGTTTGTTTACAAGTCTCGCACAACCTGTCATTTAACAGTTACTTTGATTTTAATATGAATGATCGGTATAATCTCCGAAATAACTGTAATCTAAAAATACCGCTCATGGCTTCAACCCAGTCCCAGTCACATATCACTTATCAGGGACCCAAAGTTTGGAATGGTATCCCAATGGCCATTCGGGAACTAAGCGAGGCTGTATCTTTCAAATCTGCTTATAAATCCTACTTACTATCAAAGTACTAATTCTTTAAATTAGTTGACTTTCATTATTATTATTATTTATTATTATTATTGTTATTGTGGTAATTGTTATTGTTGCTATTATTACTGGTATTAAAATAAAATTACCTCCGTTTTGTTGTAGTGCTATCTTGTATATACCCTTTATTAAAATCTTAAACTATTGTCATTCGGGGATGACCATTATTACATAAAAGTCATACAGCTGATTTAGTAAAATCGTAGTTTTAGTCTTACTAGACAATTGGTGTTTACCAAAAGTGCAAGAAAAACAAGATGCCTTTAAAGTGAGTTCCCGGACTCTCAAAAGGCTCAGCCGCTAGTAAACTAAGTGTTATGTCAACTATTGTAATCTCTATGGCTAAATAAACATTTGACTTTGACTTTGACTTTGAAATTTCTCATCTACTTTCTTCTTACTCTCTCTTACTAATCTGTTCAGCTCTCTCTTCCTCTCTACTTATAACTCTCTCTCTTCCATCTCGCAACTTTTTCCACAACCCTATTTCTCATCCACTCACTATATGCATTCTTCTTTTGTTCCACAATCTGTCACACCTCTTCATTCCACCATGCTATTCCTTGCATCCCCCTTTCGTCTTCCCTTCACCCCACACACCACCTCACATGCTACACAGGTTACTTCTGTGAATATCTTGCATATACCTTCCACCTCCCCCATCCGCTCCAATCCATATTTACCCATTCGTTCCTCCGCTTCTCTCTTCTATTCTGTCGTTTTTTCCATCCTCTTGTAACCTTTACAACCTTCTTGATTGAACTACCCATTCCTGTCCTTCCCTTCTTCTATTTCTCCCTTTCATTTGGACATTGATTCTCACCACTACCAAATGGTGGTCAGAAAGTCCTCTCCCCCAACCTCTATATGCTCTTGCATTCATTACACAGCTTATCATCCTTTCATCCACACACACACACATAATAATCAGTCATTGCCTTCCGTTCATTCAGTTCACCACACACCCTTCATCATCACTCTACGCCACATATACCTGTGGATCATTTTGTGCCTGAAGAGGGTATTTGCCATCACCAACTCCCTCCCGGCACAAATGTCCACTAAAGCACTACCATTCTCATCCATCACTGCAGGCACACCCCACTCACCAACTACTCCATCTACCTTCACATTCTCTACTTCCATTCATATCTCCAATCAAAAACACTCTCTCAATCCTTTCAAACTTTTCCATGCTTGCTTCCACATTTGTCTAGAACTCTTCTCACACTCTACTTGCACGATCTTGCGTTGGCACATACACACAATCGCCCACATTTGAAATCCAACTTTCAAACTTTCCCACACAATCCTTGAGCCAACTGATCCATATTCTCTCATATTCTCCTTCCATCTGTTGCTCAGAATATTACACACTCCTTCTTTTACTCTCATATACTCACCCACTCCCATGCATATACCCCATCGATACTCCTATTCTCTCACACTCTCACCTCTCCATTTAGCTTCAGTTAATCCACATACATCCACGTTTGCAAGTTCAAGTACCTGGACAATCTCTCTCTCTCTCTCTCTCTCTCTCTCTCTCTCTCTCTTTCACTTCATCATGTGCACCCCTTATATTCCATGTTGCAATCCGTACCATGTCCTTTGTTCGCTCCTTAGTCGTCACCTGTTGGTCAGTCCTGGTCCGAGGCTTCTTGTTCGTATTTTTAGTTGTTTTCCTTGGAGGGGCACTACCCCGCGCCAACCATCTTGTTTTCTCATAGGGAACACGTGTTGGTTGGTTATAAGGTTACCACCCAGCGTTTAAATGATTTCCTTGTTTACAGGAAATCATTTGGCTTGCCAGTCAGTGTGGTGCTAACCTAAAAACAGAGAACCACTACACTACCTGGTGGATACGTATGGGCGCCCACCCTCATATATATATATATATATATATATATATATATATATATATATATATATATATATATATATATATATATATATATATATATATACACACACACTCATACTGCTCGATTTCTGTTCATATCCACGTAGGTTTCAAGTCGGGCAGAAGCTGTTCTATCCTCCCTGTAAACGTCATCTTCATAATGTGTGTACAGTTGATCTTACAGAATAATCCATGATGCCTTGCAGAAGCTGGCTTAACCCTTTAATTTCTAAGAGTCTTGCCTAAGCTCTAAATCGTCAGGTAGGTACAATAGCTCCCAAAAGTATCTTTAAAATAAAGTGCTATACTTTCTGACACAATGGACGATGTATCTGACACGTGTTGCGTGAAGCGGTAACAAAATTGGTAGCCCTGCATGCTGGGGAATGGCTTGCCATACACATGTATATGACCTGGGATTTTATATATCGTTTTCTTTCTAATGTAATACTAATCACTTTGTCATGTATAGATATATTTGATGTTATTATGATGACAACTAAGACTAGTTAGTTTTAACATTGGCACTGTTAATCTTTCTATGATTCTTCTGTAATGCTTTCACGAGTGTCAGCACAAGACTATCATCACTCTAGATAAATATTATACAAGCTTTCTTAGAATTTATATATTTTGAGAGTGTTTATATATTATCTGTGATTATGGTTGTGAGACATATGACAATCAGTATAATGTGAACGGCACAAAAATATTAGACAGGTAGAGGTAAACGAAATGTAAAGATAGTAAACGAACTTATCTGAAACTAATCCTCAGAGCAGCGTATAAACCCATTTGTCAATGATACACCAGCCGTATCGTGGAGGTGACATGCGAGATTCATTCTTCTATTGGACATTATATGTGTAAAATACATACAAGGTAAGGTTAAACACATTTTTGTGGGGGCTCCTTGTATTCATCTAATAACCAGTGTATCCACTGCCTTCATCCAGAACAGAGAGATACTACCATGACTCTGTATCTACGATACCTACCATGAAGCTGTGCCATTCACGTAACGAAACACCACACCACAATACCTTCCGAAACCGAGATATCGCCACATATGGGTAGTATGTATAAATAATGATGTGTAGTTAAAATTATCCGACATGCAGACCCTATAGGCTATTATTAACCTCTTCATTGTTAATCTATTAGTAGTTGTGATAACGAAAGAAATGTGATGGGTATTTTTCTCATGCTATTTAATAATCTGAGTTTCACTTATATTCAAGGGGGGATATGTGACTCAGTGGTGGCGTGCGTAGCTCAAGACCATGAGGTAATGAGTTCTCACCCCACCCAGGTAGCTACTCAATTGAAAGTTAGCGCTCTCATTCCCCTAGCATAGCTATATGGTCTAATATAAGCCTAGCTCGGAGAAGTCATTCCTTGACTTATACTCGAACATGACAACTCAGCCCATCGCAATCACTTTATATTCGAACATGGCAACTCTGCCCGTCGCAGTTACTATGTTTCCAAAGATGCATTTATCACAATATAATGTGTGTAATGGGTTATATTCTTTAACACAGAGGTATAAATATTAATGACTGTTACCATTTATAAATCGATGGATGTTTGCAGTCACATAGTGGTGTTGATTTGCTTATTAGTCGTACCATCTACGATGGCTAAGCGCTCCACGATCTACCTACATATCGTGGGTTAACCATGCGTACCAAACGTACCGAGACGACAAGTGGCCGGGAATAATGTTGCATTCTGTTCATTTTGCCATTCTTCTTCGCACCGCAGTTTAAAGATACTTTTGGGAGCTAGTGTACAAGTATCAAAGACAAAATACTTCGTTGTACTGGAAGTTGTTTATGTAAATTGTTTTTAGCCTTATTCACTAAGAAGGGAGTATCATCTGAACGAAAACGTATTGCAGGAGCAACAAAATATCGTACAAGAAATTCTATCTATCTATCTATCTATAAAGCCCGACGCCCTAATCCCGGCAAAAAGGGTGGCCGCCAGACAAAACGCCTCCAAGTCGCTCTGTCACCCACCATTTGACTCCCCCTCCCCCAACTCACCCCCCCTCCCTCATATACCTCTCAACTCCATCCCTCCACCCTCATCCTTCTGGTCTACCTCTCCCTCTCCCTCCTCCCACCTCACCCACATACACCCTCTTAGTCAGTCTTTCATTCTCCATTCTCTCCACATGTCCAAACCACCTCAGTGCTATTTCTCCTAATCTTCCCAACCACATCCACATCCACCCCACAGCGTTCCTTCTTCACTTCTTCATTCGTCCAACCTGTCCCTCCACGTCACTCCACATGCTCCCTCTCAAGTAACTCATATTTCCACTGCTCTCACACTTGACTTGTTTCCCCTCTTGTAAGGTCCATGCCTTCGCTTCCATACGTCAGGGTAGGGATCACAATACTTATCATGCAGTGACTTCTTAACTTCCATACTCACCTTCCTATTTCTCATCACTGCTCTCAGTGTACCAACAACCTTCCTTCCCTGCTGTACCCTTTCACGCACTTCATCCCCCAAAGTTCCATCCTTACTCATCACACTACCCAAGTACTTGAATACACTCACATTCTCCATATCCTCACCATCCAACCTCACTGCACACTCTGTGACTTCATTCCTCTCAAACACCATAACTTTACTTTTGTTTACATTAACTTTCAGATTCCTCCTCCTACACACTGCCCCAAATTCATTCACCAAACCTTGCAACTCCCATTCATCTTCACTCAACAGCACTGTATCATCAGCAAACAGCAACACCGGAAGCTTCCAAATCTCACCCTCATTCATTAGAGCCACCAGAAATTACGTAGCATTATTGTAGCACAATATTTTGTTTTACAATTACTTTTCCCTACTGTAAATTTGTACGTGACATCATAAATGAGGTTTATTACACTGACGGTGGCAAATGCGTTATTTTTCTACTGAGTACACTATTATGATTTTTCTTGTCCCAGTGTTCATTATACGGGAATAATAAACAGTTCCTCAAAGTGGTTCAAGAGTATGTGGTGTGAGCTCAGTGCACATTAAATGAGTGCCTGTGGAGCAGAGCATGTACTGACTAGCTGAGTTTCTTGTAACAAGGTGTAATTGAAAATTACAGAATTTTTCGTTTCACTAAAAGCTCGGAGGATCAAAGGCACTATGTTTCATCAAAGCTTGCGTGAGAGACAGGCTTTGTTTTCATCAGCTCCCTTCCTCTCTCTCTCTCTCTCTCTCTCTCTCTCTCTCTCTCTCTCACAGATATGCATTATTCTTTTATATTACACGGACATTGTTCTTCGCAACTCCTTGCTACATCCATCCATCAATCCACACCCTCTCTTTTTCGGTCCAAGTGTCTTATTCAAGAGTTACGTGATATTCTGTAGTTATAGTCCGTTTAATTTCATCTGAGAAAGATTCGTAACCTCCTTCAGCTCAGTTGACGGTCAGGTGTAGTCACTGTACTCTTAAGAATTGGCCAGTAACCAAAGAGATTCATTCCTACCTCATTCCTATGGCTCATCGAATTTTATGCAACCTCGATTTAGCATTCAAGCTGTGGGAGTGACCCAGTTTTCTCAGAAAAAACAAATAAATCGACTATAATTAACTCTATAAGCCTTGGTAAGACATTCTTTCCACATATTTATGACCAGTCTTTTCAATGGAATGTGGCCAAGTGTTTCGATATTAATGGATTAAGCATTTTATATCAAGCTTTCTTTGGAACACGAAGTCTCTGTTGGCTTTTATATTTTGCTTTGATTTATATATCTCATTTTAAATTTTTTTTTCTTTTGCCTTGCACTGACATTGCACCAACGTTTGCTGTGTTCACGTGATGTTTTGGTAGGTGGGAAGGCCTCCGTTCCTTTTCCGCAAAATCATCTCCTGTGAGGTGCGAATCACAGGTCATCTCGCATTTCAGCCTTCACTGTTTAGCCTGTACACTCAAGGGATGACCTTTACCTCATTTACAGTGGCGTACCCAGAAAGTTGAAAAGGGGGGGGGGGGCGTTTTTTTTTTTTTTTTTAACTGTGCAGCCCATGACTTTGGCGAGCCCAGCGAACCCATACAACTGAGGAATTCGGGGGGGACCTGTAAGCTCCCCCCCCCCCGAGAAATTTTTGCATTTTGGTCAATTTTATGATCATTTTCATGCCATATAGAATGGGTATACGATATAAATATAGCATATTCTTAAGTAATTTTTAAGTAATCTGTGCCACTTAGTTATAATGCAGTCCCTCCAATAACCTTATACTACTAAAATTCAAACGCTCACATTTCGATCGAACAACTTTACAAATGCAATAAACTATTAATAATAACAATTAAATATTATGATAATTCAATCATTGTAATAGTCTCAATTACAAACAGTTAAAGACAAGACATATCCAGCATAACTTTTTTGCTGATAATTCAGTTGAAACATATATATATATATATATATATATATATATATATATATATATATATATATATATATATATATAAAATTTTGTTGAATGGGGGCCATGGCCGCATGCCCCCCCCCCCCGCGGGACGACACTGCTGATTTGTGTGGTAAATTATAATCTCTCGCCTCTCTTTTACCACAAACTCCACCACCCAGGTTACAAAAATAAGTAAGTGCCACATAAACGCAAAAAAACACAGAAAAACTATAAATAAATTCATATTTTTATCTTATTATTGAAAACTCACATGTTATGTACTGATAATATTCGAAATACAGATATCAAGTCATCTCACATCATTTCACCATCACTGACATTGTTCTACCGTAAAAAAGAAAAAAAAAACTAAACATCGATGCAATACTTTGGTGTGACCGATATCATCTGCGTAAATTTGCGCAATTTCCGCACTTAACTGCGCAGCACAGGATACGTCTAGGAAGCTCGATATTGCATAGCCAGGCGCGTCTGACGTTCCTCTTCTATGTGGCAAAAAAGAAAGAAAGAAACAAAGATTTCCGTACCTCCAAAAATCGGCTCCGGGGTCGGCCAGTGGGTTCCGACAAATTATGGAGAATTCATTCTCTCGATATTTATCTTGGAAAGATTGTATTACCACTCTCGTAAAACCTGCTTCCAAAAGATTTGGTGTACTAACCCGACTCCATGCCTGATTTACCTCATAGCAATTTTTTACTTTATTCACAGATTATATTCGCCTCTGTTTAGAGCACAACTTTCATGTGTGGCGATGCTTCCCGCTTACAGCTCTTCGTAACAAGAAGTCAAAAGCTTTTCGTCTCATTAACTGTCCTCCTCTTACTGGCCTCCCTCAATCTCAGTCTCTTCGCCGCACTGTTGCATCTCTTTCTCTTTTCTGTCACTACTTCAATGGTCACTGCTCCTCTGATCTGTCTGCTTGCATCCCTCCACCACTACTGCAGGCGTGTAGCACCCGACTAACAAAAAACTCAATCCTTTTCTGTCCAACTCTCTAATGCAAATGTTAACCGTTATTGCCGGTCCGTTAGGCATTCAATAGGTCAACTCTGAAATGTCTTCCTATTTCTGTATTTCTTACCGCCTATGACCGCTAGTCTTTCAAACGCAGTGTGTCCAGGCATCTCGAAATGAACGGATCGTGAATTTAGCTCCTGTTATCTTATTTTTGCTTTTTTCTTGAAGGAAGCAATCTTGTGGGTTTCTGGCCTTTGGTTCTGTTTTCTTTACTGAGAAAAAATTCTTTATCACTCCATCTGCCTTTCTGTCCACCCTCCCACATCAATACGAACACTGTGAGAGGGTCATGACTGCCGCTTGCAGCAAAGTAACACCAGCTGTTGCATTATATGTCTACCTGTCTATCTGTCTGTATATTTCTCTAACTGTCTTCTGTATATGTCTGTCGTTCAGTCTATCGGTCTGTCTACCTATCAGTCTATTTGTCTTCCATCCTGCTGCTACACTAATGCCAATAAAGCGCACATTTCATGAACGCCCCTGTCAACACAAAGTACCGTTTTTGCATTATATTTCATTTATTTATCTTCATGACTGCTTATCTGCCTTTGCATCTCCCTCTGTTCGCATGGTCGTCAGCCAGTCTACTAGTTTACTACAGCAGCACTACCACAGTACAAGATCATGGTTGCCACTGGGAACAAAACTCATCTCCTGCATTTAATCTGTTATTTATTTGTTTGTCTGTCAGTCTGTCTAGCTTTATATCTACGTGTTTCTCATTCCCTCCCTCATCGGTATTTATTACAGGACCAGAATTCATGACGGAAGCTAACAACCCAGTCATACTACCAGGTAAACGTCTGTGTGTCAATGTGTCAAGTAACCCAAATGAAATAATAAGATGTCCTCGTAAGGTAGTGTTTGACACCTGGCGTCTCATCTGCAAAAATGCCTTTCTGGTACATTAATTGACACACACACACACACACACACACACACACACACACACACACACACACACACACACACACACAACCACTCCAGCGACATGCAGTAATTTTTGGGTAATGTTTTGAGTAAGGCTTGTTAGGCGTAAGAATTATTTTGCTAGAGCTGACATGGACATAGTTGAGAAGGGAACTGTTTATTTTCTCCCAGCAGAAATACAGTTCAATTTTACCACCTGCGACTAATGTCTATATCTGAATGATGAGGTAGTTCCTGAACTTGATTATAAGGGTGATTGTCCTATATCCATCATATGTTACTGTATTTGTTACTTAATTTCTTCTACCGCCTGTTCGCTTGGCAACGGGATCGACCATAGAGGCGCTGCTTAATCCCGTCTAATTTTTTTTCATATATATATATATATATATATATATATATATATATATATATATATATATATATATATATATATATATATATATATATATATATACACTTCAGTCTATAGTATTTTGTAAACCTGTTACATTTTCACTGGGTGACTTTTTTCAATCAGGCAAGCATGTTATTTTATCTCGGTAGTGGGGAGGGACATCTTTCTCGTGGTGGCACCGATATAAGCGAGTACTTCACTTTCTAATTACGAAACGTCCCTAAACTCCCTCCCTATCCCCCGACATGAAGATGCTCGGCTGTAAGGTAAGGTCAGAATGGGTATTAGTCCACTGGATACACGTTAGGATGAGCTTGGAACAACTACGACTACTATTACTTTTTTTTAAATCCAAGGAAGAAGGAACCAAAGGCCAGGAGCCTGTAAATTGTTCTCCCCAAGGGGAAAAAAAAAAACAAGAGATGAGAGCCAAGTTCAAGAACTGTTCATCTCGAGATGTCTTTTTTTTTTAATGCGAGGAAGAAGGAACCAAAGGCCGCGACCCGCAATTGTTGTTCCTCCCAAGAGAAAAAACAAAATACAAGAGAGAGCCAAATTCAAGATCCGATCATTTCGAGATGCCTGGACACACTGCGTTTGAAAGACTGGAGATCAGAGGAAGCAGCAAATACAGACAGAGGGAGACAGTTCCAGAGTTGACCTGTTGCATAAATGAAGGACCAGGAGTAACGGTTAACTCTTGCATTAGAGAGTTGGACAGAAAAGGGATGAGAGTTTGCTGCTAGACCGGTGCTACACGCCCGTTGTAGAGGTGGAGGAATGCAAGCAGACAGTTCAAGAGGAGCAGTGACCATTGAAGTAGCGATAGAAAAGAGATAAAGATGCAACAGTGCGACGAAGAGACAGAGGTTGAAGGGGAGTCAGTAAGAGGAGGGGAGTTAATGAGACGAAAAGTCTTTGACTCCACTCTACTGAGAAGAGCTGTATGTGGGGAGCCTCCCCACGCATGAGAGTTGTACTCCACACAGGGGCGGATAAAACCCCTGTACAGAGTCAACAATTGTGCTGGGGTTTGAAAGACTGGAGATCATAGGCAGTAGGAAATACAGACAGAGGGAGACACTTCCGGAGTTGACCTTTTGCATACATGAAGGACTGGGAGTAACAGTTAACTCTTGCATTAGAGAGTTGGACAGAAAAGGGATGAGAGTTTGTTGCTAGATGGGTGCTACGCGCCTGCCGTAGTAGAAGAAGGATAGAAGCAGACAGTTCAGACGAGCAGTGACCACTTGAGCAGCGATAGAAAAGAGATAAAAGGTGCAACAGTACTGCGAAGATACAGAGGTTGAAAGGAGCTAGTAAGTGGAGGAGAGTTGGTGGGACGAAAAGCGCTTTGACTCCACCTTGTTGAGAAGAGCTGTATGAGGGAGCCTCCCCACACATTAGAGTTGTACTCTACACAGTGGCTAATAAAACCCGTGTATAAAGTCAACTACTACTACCACTTCGATATCCTGATGAGTGCTGTTAATACTCAACATTCCTTTTGCCTCCTATTGGAGTCTGCTTTTCATATATTTGATGGCTGAGAATATGATAATAATGTTTGTGACTTCTTTCAACATTCGTCTATTTGAGTGGCTCCAGGACATTGTAAACAGAGAAAAGGACTTTTTTCACCTGAAACTGCATTGGATATTCATCATTTAGGGCAGCACTGTATGTGCATAATCTGATTCTGTTAACAACATATTTTAGTGCGAATGGCTCTTTATGTTCTTTATGGAAAAGACCTTCATTTTTAATCCCTGGTCCTGCCTCACTCATATAATTAAGAAGTGATGCCAAGCACAACAAACCTTGCCTTACAGCAGTTATTTTCTTGCTGTTAAAATCAGTACTGCCATTTAGTGACAGTACACACACAAAAAAAGTCTAACATAATGGAGCAAATGTTTTCAAGTTATGACCTCTGAAAATCTGTGATCTTGCATTTGGACTTTCAAGGTCACAGTCAAAGGTCATGGTGCCAAATGAAAGTCCATATGAGACTTCCCCTATCTTGATAATAGTAAATATCTCTATCTTTAACGAGTTTCGAGTAAATATCCCTCTATCTTCAACCACTCTCGAGTTATAGCCCCCTGAATATCCGTGACCTTGAGTTTGACCTTTCAAGGTCACTCAGGGTCTTGGTGCCATATGAAAGCCCATATTACGAGTTGATATATGTTCATAATAGTAAATATCTCTCTCTTCAACTGGTTTCAAATTATAGCACTTTGAACATCCTTGACCTTGATTTTGACCTTTCAGGGTCACTCAGTTACCTCCAAAATTTAATGACTTTCATTCGGGACCAATGCCTGCATATCCTGAAAGTTTCATGTAATTTCATTCAGCTGTTTTTCCGAAATGTTGCTAACAAACTCGACTAAAAACAATACCTCGCCGGACTCCGTCCAGGCGAGGTAATTAAATAAACACACACACACACACACACACACCCACACACACACACACACACACTATATATATATATATATATATATATATATATATATATATATATATATATATATATGCAGAGAGAGTATGGTGAAGAAAGTTGAACAAATTTATAATGAACTGTATGTGCCAAAGACAGCAGTATCGGTAGCTAACTTTCCAGTTGACACGATTAAAATACCAGAGGTAACATTTCTCTTAAATGTATGAAAAGAGGGAAAGCTCAAGGAGAAGATGGATGAGTAGCAAATTTACTGTGGGATGCAGGAGTAAAAGTTCAAAACTGGCTCGCCCACTTATTTACCCAATTTATTAAGAAAATGAAATTTTCCAAAATATGGTGTAATTAAATAGTTATTTTGCTTTACAAGACACGCGACTCAAAAGGTCATAGTAACTATCGACCTGTTAACTAATTATAAATTATTTACAAACTCTTCACCAAAGTCCTGACGAACAGAATAACAACAAATTTGGAAGAAAACCAACCTCTTGAGCTGGCAGGATTCCGAAGAGGTTATTCGAACACTGATCATCTACATTCGATGAATCAGCTGACTGAGAAAACTACAGCATATTACAAACCACTGTCCTTAGGTTTTATTGATCACAAAAAGGCTTTCGACTCAGTAGAGGACATAGCAATTATAAATTCATTGCGGGAACAAAGAGTAAACGGTAACATTGAAAAAATGCTTGAAAACATATTTAAAAAGGGAACTGCTACAGTTACGGACTCAGAGAAAATTAAGTCTGAGAGAGGCATACATCAGGGAGATACAGTTTTATCAAAACTGACATGAAAGCGTTTTCAGAAAGTAAGATATTGATAACAAAATAGTAAGCATATGTGGAGAAAACTTAAGTCATATTACATTTCCAGATGTCATTGCTCTAGTCTCAGAAACAGCAGATACATTGCAAGAAATGTTAAGTGACTTAAATTATATATCACAGTAGGGCTAAAAATGAACCTTGGGAAAACTAATGTTTAATCTTGATACACCAAAGAGCGTTAACAAAATAAACGATAAATTCTTGAACAAGTTGAAGAGTACAGTTACTTGGGCAAATATTATAACTAACACAAGACCATGGTAACGAAATAAAAAGATGCCTTACAATTGGATGGAAAGCTTTCGGTAAACATAGAGACATCATGAAAATTAGTTTGACAGTATGTATGAAACAAAATGTATATAAGGAATATATAATCCCAGCTATGACGTACGGTTGTGAGACCTGGAAACTGGCAAAAGCGATTGAAAACTAACCAATCTGTTATCAAGAGCAGTAGAAAGGTCAGTGTTTAGAATTTCTCTGAGAGAAGGGAATAGATCAACCTGAGTGAGACATCAGACTGAAGTCAAAGACATCATGGAAAATATAACAACCGTTATGGAGGTGCGCAGATCATGTTGCAAGAATAAGGGATAACCCTTTGAGCAAAAGGCCAGACAGGAGAGGAAGAGCTAAGTCAGAGATGTTTGCGGGCAAAAGCTGGCAGAGATTGACTCAGTCAAGGAAGTCTTGGAGACGGTTGGGGAAGTCCTTTGTCCAGCAGTGACTTCCAGTGGCTGCTGTTACCGATCAGTACTCCCAAGGTGGGTGGAAAGCTGATGAGAGGGAGAGCTGAAGCTCCCGTTTCATCAACCCTCGGGACTAGTTCCTGACCATCCTCCTTTGCTGAACTTCTTCAGTGTCTCAGCAACACAGAGAGTAGGCCAGCATGGCCTCTAATACATGTTTCTCAAACTGTCAACACCAAACTACATGTACAGTACGCACTACATTTCCTTTTCAAAATGGCAAAGTTAAAAATGGCGCATGCTACTGTTGCCTTGGAGTCCCCGGGGGGGGGGGGTCATAAATGCCCCCACCATCCGCCCATCTCCCGGTAACGACTCTAAGAGCTGCTTGTAACCACTGTCTGACTTACTTCTTCTTCATATCTGCAACATTCGCAGCCTTTCCTCAAACTTTCTGTTGAACATCACCTCTCCTCCACTAAACCTCACATTCTCCTCCTTACCGTGACTCAACTGTCTGAGGCAACTGACAGCGGACTCTTTTCTGTATCCTCCTCCTTTCTCTATACTCATTTCCAAGCCAAAGGTGACTGTTCCATATATGTACGCAACGACTTGTCTTCCTCTCGTGTTCCCGAACTTGATTCTTCTGAATTCTGTACTCTCTGGCTTCGGCTCTCCTGTCATTCTCTGACTAAATATATCTGCACTGTTTACTCATCTCCTAATTCTGCTGACTGTCAGGGATTCTTTGACTATCTTACTTCTACGTTGGAACACATTCTATCCATTTCTCCTTTCTCTGAAATCTCCATTCTAGGATATTTCAATGTTCACCAACACCTTTGGCTCTCCTCTCCTTTCACTGATCCACCTGGTGAACAAATCTTCATCTTTTCTATCGTTAATGACCTAGAGCAGCATGTACAGCTTCCTACCCATATCCCTGACCGCCTTGGAGAGAGCTCCAACATACATGACCTCTTCCTTACAACTAATCCTTCTGTTTATGCTGTTCATCTTTCCACTCCGTTGGGCTCCTCTGATCACAACCTTATTACCTTAACCTGTCCCATCGCTGTGGTATGGCCTGTGGAACGTCCAAAGAAACGTTGGTTGTGGCACTTTGGAGCTGCGGATTGGGAGACCCTCAGGCAGTACTTCTTTGGTTTTCCCTGGAATGATTATTGCTTCCGAGGCCGAGAGTCATCTAGGTGTGCCTTGCGCATTACGGAGGTTATTCTCTTGGGCATGGAAGCATACATTCCTTTCTCATATCCTTTGACTAATGCAAGAAAGCCTTGATTTAAGCATGTTTGTTCTTATGCTGTCCACAACAAGGAAAGGTCCTATAAAAGGTACCAGAGCCAACCCATTCCTGAATTGCATTTTTTTTTATGTTTCTGCCCAGAGTCGTGCTAAGTCTGTTCTTTGCTCTGCTAAAAATAATTTCATCCGTACTAAATGCTCTCATCTCTTCAACTGGAATTCCTCCCGCTCCTTCTAGCACCTTGCCAAAAACCTTTCTAACAAATTTACCTCATCATCCTTCCCTCCTCCTTTCTACTCTGATAGCTCTGTATCTGTTTCTTCTACTGATAAAGCAGATCTCTTCACTCAGACTTTCTCCTTCAGTTCCACCTTAGACGATTCCGGTGCTGTTCCTCCATTACTTCCTTCCCCTGACTTCCTCATGGCTGACATTAAAATTTCTTCAGCTGATGTACTTTCTGCCATCACTGGCCTCAATACTAACAAGGTATATGGGCCTGATGGAGTCCCTCCTGTTGTCCTCAAGAACTGTGCTTCAGCGCTTACACCCTGCCTAGGTAAACTCTTTCACCTTTGTCTTTCAGCTTGTACCTTTCCTTCTTGCTGGAAGTTTGCTCTCATTCAGCCAGTCCCAAAGAAGGGTGACCATTCCCAACCCTCTAACTATTGTCCAATTGCTTTAACATCCTGTGTCTCAAAAATTTTCGAGTCTATTCTTAACATAAAAATTTTAAATCTTTCCTATCACAACCTCCTTTGTGATCGTCAGTACGGGTTCTGTCAGGGATGCTCCACTGGCGATCTTCTCGCCTACCATTCAGACTCCTGGCCATCCTCCTTTCGGAACTTTGGCGAAAGTTTTGCCATCGCACTTGACATCTCAAAGGCTTTCGATCGAGTCTGGCATAAATCTTTAATTTCCAAACTGTCCTCTTAACCCGTCATGTCCCGAGGTTTTCCGCACCTCCGACATCCCCCAATCCCGAGATATTTTCAAAAAAAATTTTTTTTGGCTAAAACCTCTACTTTTGGTGAGAAACATCGAAAATTCATAGAGAAATCACTCACCTGAGATTTAAAATACTCGATCCAGGTAGGAGTTCCTCCTTACCTGACTGGGTTTTCTAACGTGCTGGCACCAAAGAAAACGAGTTCTATGGGAGGGTAACTATTTCACACAACTCATAAATGGTATTTATTTATCTACTTGGTATGAATTTATATGTAGTATGAGAGTATATTGGTTTTCAAGCAGTAATATAGGCATTATAAGCATTGTTTCACTCACTAACTAATCACCATACCTGACCTTTTTTTGCCACATTACCTATCATTATTTCTGACTGTTTCTTCTAATGCTATGTAAACTTTGTCCTCCACATTGTCGTCGATTGGGGAATCACTCTGGCCCTGAATATCTTTACTGGCCAGGTCACTGGTAACAGGTGAATTGCCGAGACAATGGCATGAGGGGGGAGGGGGGAGGTTATGCGGTGTAAGGCATTGTTCCGGCATGGCATCTTGTAGAGGAATAGAGGAAGGTGTCCCGTGTATACGTACGAAAAATCACGAGCAAAAATTGAAAATTGTGCAAATTAGGGACCTTGCAATTGCATGAAGTACCAGTACGTCGCCAGGACTGGCAAATGCAAAATGTTGCAACATACCCATACATCGACGGGACGGGGTGGGTTAAGGTTTCTATCCTATCTTTGCCTTCATCTACAGCTTCCTTTCTGGTAGTTCTATAGCCGCTGTTGTAGACAGCCATCATTCTTCTAGATCTATCAACAGTGGTGTTCATCAGGGCTCTGTCCTATCACCAACTCTCTTTCTTTTATTCATTAATGATCTTCTAAGCTGTACAGCTAACACTATCCACACGTACGCTGATGATTCCACCCTTCACCTTTCCATTCGGTTCCTGCAACGTCCATCCCAGCAGTTACTTCAGCAAACAAGGGATGAGGCTATGGCACACCTAATGTCTGACTTGGTTCGTATCTCTGACTGGGGTAAAAATAATCTTGTTGTTTTTAATGCATCAGAGACTCAGATTTTACATCTATCAACCCGACAGAATCTTCCACAGGAGTACCCTCTAATGTTTAATAATATCCAGCTCAAGCCTGCATCATCCGTGAACATGCTCGGGGTTTCATTCATTCGGGATTTATTCTGGAATGATCATATTACATCTCTTGCAAAATCAGCTTCCAAGAGATTAGGTGTCCTAAGCCGACTTCAAACCTTTTTTACCCCTGCATGGTTGTTGACTTTGTACACGGGTTTTATTCGCCCCTGTGTAGAGTACAACTCTTATGTGTGGGGGAGGCTCCCCACATACAGCTCTTCTCAATAAGGTGGAGTCAAATGCTTTTCGTCTCATTAACTCTCCTCTTACTGGCTCCCTTCAACCTTTGTCTCTACGCTGGACTGTTGCCTCTTTATCTCTTTTCTGTCGCTTCTTCCATGGTCACTGCTCCTCTGAACTGTTTGCTTGCATTGCTCCACCTCTACGATGGATGCGTAGCACCTGTCTAGCAACAAACTCACATCCTCCCTTCTCTGTCCAACTCTCTAATGCAAGAGTTAACCATTACTCCCAGTCCTTCATTTATGCAACGGGTCAACTTTGGAACTGTGTCCTTCTGTCTGTATTTCCTTCTTCCTTTGATCTCCAGTCTTTCAAACGCAGTGTGTCCAGGCATCTCGAAATGAACAGATCTTGAATTTGATTCACTTTTGTATTGTTTTCCTTTTTTTTTTTTTTTTTAGAAAGAACGGTTTGTGGGCTCCTGGCCTTTGGTTCCTTCTTCTTCACATTAAAATATATATATATATATATATATATATATATATATATATATGTGTGTGTGTGTGTGTGGTACAGTGGTAGAGTGTTTGTTTCGCACGCTAGTGAGCGCGGGTTCGCCTCCTGCCAGAGTTGTAAAAACTTGGGAAGCGTTCACCAAGCTACTTGCTACTTTGGCGGACACAAGGGGTGCTGTGGTTGAACCAGTGTCGCATACAAGTATGCTTGCACCCAGTCGGATTAAGGCGGGCCGATTACACTTGGTTCACAGACTACACACACATCCAAAGCCATACAACACTGCAATCACACTCACAAGCACTTCTCACCCTACATACAGTCTCTGCCAGACAGCCTATGCCACTGGGTAGAGATACATTGGCTGTAATGTCCCTGCTTCGGTAGGGATAGGCCGGTCCTGCGGTGGACCTCAACGGCTGATGATGATTATATATATATATATGGAGCCCCTGTGGTACAGTGGTAGAGTGTGCGTTTTGCACGCTGGTGATCGCGTGTTCGCCTCCCGCCAGAGACGTAAAAACTTTGGGAATCGCTCACCAAGCCAGTTTCTACTTTCGCAGACACAAGGGGTGCTGTGGTTGAACCAGTGTCGCATACTAGTATGCTTGCACCCAATCGGCTTACGGCGGGCCGATTACACTTGGTTCATAGACTACACACATATTCAGAGCCACTACAACACTACAATCACACTCACAAACACTTGTCACCCTACATACAGTCTCTACCAGACAGCCTAAGCCACTGGGTAGAGATACATTGGCTGTATCGTCCCTGCTTCGCTAGATATATATATATATATATATATATATATATATATATATATATCTATATCTATCATCAGGCATTTGTGTGTCCAGTGCAGGATCGGCCTATCCCGACCGAAGTGGGAACGATACAGCCAATGTATCTCTACCAAGTGGCTTAGGCTGTCTAGTAGAGATTGTATGTAGGGTGAGAAGTGCTTGTAACTGTAACTGCAATGTTTGAGTTGCTTTGGATGTCCGTGTAATCTGCGAACCAAGTGTAATCGCCCCACGCAAGCCGACTGGGTGCAAGCATACTTTATAGTATGCGACACTGGTTCAACAACAGCACCCCTTGTGTCCGCCAATGCAGTACGTGGCCCGAAGAACACTCCCAAAGTTTATTATTCTGGCGGGGTGCGAGCCCTCGTTCTTCAGTGTACGAAAACGCACACTTTACCATTGTACCACAGAATCTCTCTCTCTCTCTCTCTCTCTGTATATATATATATATATATATATATATATATATATTGCCAGACGCCTTCCTTATATGGGCTGGCCACAAATAAATAGCCTCCATGTCACCCTGTCTCCACCATTTCACTGCCCTGCTCCCAGTTCAGACCCCCCTTTCTCATATACCTCTCCACTCCATCCCTCCATGTCATCCTTGGCCTTCCCGTCCCTCTCGCCCCCTCCATCTCACTCACATACACTCTCCTTGTCAGTCTCTCACTCTCCATCCTCTCCACGTGGTCAAACCACCTCACTGTGTTTCTCCTAATGCTTCCTATTACATTCACATCCACACCACAACGCTCCTTCACATCCTCATTTGTCAGTCTGTCCCTCCATGTGTCTCCACAGTCCACAGGCTCCTCTCAATAACTCATTTCCACTGCCCTCACTCTTGCCTTGTGTCCCTCCAACAACGGTCAAGTTTCACTTCACTACGTCAGAGTTGGTATCACAGTACTGTCATGTAATAACTTTTTCACGTCCATGCTCACTTCCCTGTTTCTTCTCACCGTGTTCAAGGATCCAGCAACCTTTCTTCCTTGTTGTATCCTTCCAAGCAGTTCACCCTCCATACTTCCATCCTTACTCATCACATTACCCAAGTAGGCCTACTCACATTTTCCATTTCCTTACAATCCACAGGCTCCTCTCAAATAACTCATTTCCACTGCTCTCACTCTTGCCTTGTGTCCCTCCAACAACGGTCAAGTTTCATTTCACTACATCAGAGTTGGTATCACAGTACTGTCATGTAATAACTTTTTCACGTCCATGCTCACTTCCCTGTTTCTTCTCACTGCGTTCAAGGATCCAGCAACCTTTCTTCCTTGTTGTATCCTTCCAAGCAGTTCACCCTCCATACTTCCATCCTTACTCATCACATTACCCAAGTAGGCCTACTTACATTTTCCATTTCCTTATCATCCAACCTCACTGCACATTTTCTGAATTCACCTCTCTCGAAGACCAAAACTTTACTCTTCGCTACATTCACCTTTAAATTCCGTTTCTTACACAGTCTCCCAAATTCTTTCACCAAGCCTTGCAGCTCCCCTTCTTCTTTACTTAACAACACAATATCATCTGCAAACAACAGTACAGGGAGTTTTCAAACACTGGAAACTGGTGGTAGGTGGGGGGAGCCCATCATCCACCCACTTAGTGTAGGGGTACCCTGTTTTCAGGTTGGTTCTGCGTCGAGTGGCAGGACAAATTATTTCCTGTAAACCAGGAAATCATTTACAACGCTGGGTGGTAACCTTATAACCAACCGACACGTGTTCCTTACGTGACGGCAAGTGGGTTGGCAGAGGGTTAGTGCCCCTCCCCGGACAACAACTAACTAAAAATTGGAACAAGATATACATATACATAGAGACAGATAGACAGATAGATATAGATAGATCTATATCTACTGTATCTATCTATCTATCTATATCTATCTATCTATCTATCTATATATATATATATATATATATATGATTTAATCACTGTACTTAGAACGACTTTTCCAGACCATCTCTCTTACTTAATACTGCATCATCCTTGAACATGTTTGGGGTTTCATTTACTCGGGACTTATTTTGGAAAGATCATATTACATCTCTTGTAAAATCTGCTTCCAAGAGATTGGGTGCGCTAAGCCGACTCCGCTCTTTCTTTACCCTTGCAAAATTGTTGACTCTATACAGGGGTTTTATCTGCCCCTGTGTGGAGTAGGCCTACAACTCTCATGTGTGGGGAGGCTCCCCACATACAGCTCTTCTCAATAGGGCGGAGTCAAAGGCTTTTCGTCTCATTAACTCTCCTCCCCTTACTGACTCCCTTCAATCTCTGTCTCTTCGCCGCACTGTTGCATCTTTATCTCTTTTCTATCGCAACTTTAATGGTCACTGCTCGTCTGAACTGTCTGCTTGCATTCCTCCACCTCTACGACGGGCGTGTAGCACCCGTCTGGCAGCAAACTCTCATCCCTTTTCTGTCCAACTCTCTAATGCAAGAGTTAACCGTTACTCCCAGGCTTTCATTTATACAACAGGTCAGCTCTGGAACTGTTTCCCTCTGTCTGTATTTCCTGCTGCCTATGATCTCCAGTCTTTCAAACAGTGTGTCCAGGCATCTCAAAATGATCGGATCATGAATTTGGCTCTCTATTGTATTTTGTTTTTCTCTTGGAGGGAACTGTTACTGCGGGCTCATGGCCTTTGGTTCCTTCTTCCTCGCATAAAAAAAAAAAAAAAAAACTCACGATTTTCTTTACTTTATCCATTCATATGAACACTTCATTTGTAAATATTTTGTACAACACCGTCCTTTGTTCATTGTTATTGTGCATAATAATTTTTTCTTGGCTTGAAATATTCTCTTAATTTGTATCCATTTGGTTTAATATTTTTGTTGAACCTATTTTTTTTCCATTATTTTTCTTCATGATATTTGCATACTTTAAGAAGTTTAACTTACACATTCGTCCGGAGATGAAATAGAGTCAGGCTCCACATCCATTTAAGAAATGGATAGACGTACTGCAGGGTCATCGTTCAATCAGCTGAGTCATAAATACCTGTCTCCGTTGCTTCAACTAATTCTTCGAATGTACAGTATATTTTTCATATCCTATTCGCAGTACTTCAAACATAAGTTACTTTCTGACAGATACTCATCTTCCTTATCCTCTCCTAGCACTCCCAACACTTGTGTTACAACTGTACCAAGAATAACGGCTCTTAACACCCCTTCTCCTACTACTTCTGTAACTATGGCAACGCATCCTGCCCATCAAACGATCATCTTGGATGATGGGTCACACGGGTATGAATCTCGCTTCTAGTGGTTATGAGTTCATTCGTGATATTCAGTCTCCACTTACAAACTTATTAACACCAGACAGTGCTAAGACTGCATACCTTACAAGCACGCTAGATGATGGTTATTCAAGAGTGGGCTCTTTCATAAGATGTAGATTATTGGAGAAGTTTACCTTCTTTGATGAAAGCTGTGTCAAATGTTACGAATTTTTTGTAATTACATGAAAGCAGGATGCTTGAGCATCTACAGACTGCACTATAGTAGCCGCAGCGAGAAATGAACGCTGTGGTGGGGCAGGCGGGATGACCTGGGATTCCCCCACTGTTGCCATATCCACTTGTCACCGACCATAGAGGTAGGATGTCACCGACCATCGGCCACCGCTGCAGCCCCGCTCCATGATCCTTACCCTGTGTCTCTGGCTTTCTCTTTCTCTCTCGGTTTCTATATAAACTGGTGTATTTCCGAAACTAATTATGAAATTATTATGACTTTTGTTCCACACCACCACTGAGGTAAAAATCAAGGAGAGTTTTCTGTATAAAGGTTTCCCCCCCCTCCTAAATGTGGCATATGAGCGGGGGAGTGCGGCCTTGCCGATACCTCCGCCTGACCTATAATTATACACTCGCCAGAACTGACCTGCTCTCAGACAAGGGGGGGGAAACCTTTATACAGAAAACTCTCCTTGATTTTTACCTCAGTGGTGGTGTGGAACAAAAGTCATAATAATTTCATAATTAGTTTCGGAAATACACCAGTTTATATAGAAACCGAGAGAGAAAGAGAAAGCCAGAGACACAGGGTAAGGATCATGGAGCGGGGCTGCAGCGGTGGCCGATGGTCGGTGACATCCTACCTCTATGGTCGGTGACATGTGGATATGGCAACAGTGGGGGAATCCCAGGTCATCCCGCCTGCCCCACCACAGCGTTCATTTCTCGCTGCGGCTACTATAAAGTATGAAGCAGTATAAGTTCATCCCTCCGACCAGAATACGTTGTTTGAGGCAGCAGCAGTATCGGTTGCGACAGGAAACGAATTTTTAAAGGCATAGCAAGGTCATTTAGTGACCTCAGGCTCCTAAATCGTCTTAGCAAGGATAAATTAGACGCTGCGTTGGAGATTCAGTTTTCTCCATGGGATGACATAACAGACAGAAGAAAACTTCGTATCATACCTACTCCAACGGCTCGTACAGTTCAACCAGTAACTACTCATATACCTACTTCTCAGTCTCAGGGTCCTGGATACGTTTCACGTTCACTCAGCCGACAAAACGTTACACCACGTTCACCAGCCATGCCGCGTGCAAGACCTGGGTCACAAAAATGGATTCTCTCATGGTCCTGCCAGATCTAAAAGAAGAACCAAAACAATATTGGTATTGTAGACAAGTCGTCGAATATCTCAGTGTTATAAAAGACTTGAAGAAAGATACAGGCTTGATAGTAGACCAGTTTCACGATCATCCAGTAACACGTACTGTACTTACCATAACAGCAGTCATCATTCTACCAGCGAGTGCCATGCCCTTGCCAAAACACAGTCTGGGGAAACTTTGCGCCAGAATCAACATCTCCATAACGACACAAAATTCTGAGCTTCCCATACGCCAGACTGATCGTTTTACGTAGGTGTAGTTATCTTACGTCATTATGGAAGAGTCCGATCATCTTTTTATATGGACTCGGATCTGTCGTGAACTTGATTTCTGAAACCTCACCGGACGGTATTAAAAAGATCAAGCGGGTTTGGATTCTTGAGCTGCCTGGCATCCGTCTCTGTGGTGTTGACGACTCAGAATTTTATGTGAAAGGCAAAACAGCTCTGAAATACAACTAGTGAATTAATTAAACGTTTCACAGCTGAGTTTTATGACACAAATAAACTCCATTATCCTTCAGATGCTTTGCTTGGTACTGACACCATGGTTCAACATTCAACTGAACTGACACCCGCTTTTGGGAGTATTACAGCAAAGGGACATTATGTATTACGCATGAATTACTCCCACCCTGTCCGTTGACAGTTAAATGCGGTGATAGTCTACCATAACTCCTACTCAACAGCCAGCAGTGTAATGAAGATAATTTAGTACCAGAATCTCATGAGACCCCCTCTAGCAGTGATGCAACGATTGACTCATCTACATCTAATTGAACTATCTCAAAGAGTCTGAATGATATTTTGCAACAAGCAAAGATGAAAAAAAAAAAAAAACTTACAAAACAGTCCACAGTTTTGTTGACCCACAAATTCAAGAAAGTCTTAGCTCGTGTTGTAGGTGCAAAAGAGGGAGTGAGTGTATTAACATTACCTGAAACGTGTTATATGAATGGCCTAACATATGAGTCAGCCTTGTGATCAGTATTGGAGGATAATATGCGTTATTTTGACCTACTAAGTGACAGCAATGCTTCACTACAGCTTAAAAGTGGTACAAAGATTGGAGATTTCCTAATGTGCCCATCGGTTGTAAAGGTGTGTCAGGATATACCATTCACCGGAACTGCTAAAAATGATGATGATTTACAAGGTGTTTTTACCAATAAAAACTCTATGGACTCTGCTGCAACTCCTTCAACTGACATATCCCTTGATGTAAATCAGGGATATTTTCCTGAACATAAAGTACAATTCATTAATCTTTCGCAGACCTACAGAGATATTCTGGCCTTACCTGGTGAACCTCTAGGGAAAAAGACTCATATGAAGCACACCATTGAATTGATTCCTGGTACTCAGCAATTAATATCCCAGTATACAGATTACCCCATAGCTTGCAAGCAGAAGTTTGAGATAGTGTAGGATATGCTTAACCAGGACACAATACACCACTAAACACTCCGTCAGTTCGTGAAATACAGTAGTCTGTTTTTCCTAATCCCCATGAAAGAAACTGAGTTCGTACCCATAGTTGACTACCGTAAACTCTGTCACTGTGCCCGGTCGATTCCTATTACCAGTCTTAACAAATTTACTAGAATCACTTGGAGAGAATAAACATTGTTTTCACTTCCCTTGACTTATTTAATGGTTCCTGGTAAGTAGAAATGAAAGAGTCGTCTCATCCCATACCTGAGTTCTGTACCCCTTCTGGCCACCATCATTTTAAAAGGCTGGCCTTTGGTCTTTGAAATGCTTCATCCAGATTCATGAGGCTTATCCCTTCTGTATTCAGTGGTATGATTGGCCATTCTCATTTTGCTTATCTAGGTGACATCACTGAGGTGAATAAATCAATCTCTTAACAGTTTCTCAAACTACTGCAAGTTTTTGATCGCTCCAAAAGTTAAGCTCAGTAAATGCAGTTTCCTGTGTAAGAAAATTAAATTTCTTGCATACGTGGCTGATGTTGTGGGCATTCATACCTCAGATGAGAAAGTTAATGCAGTTGCTAACTCCCCAGAACCCACAAGTACTGATGATATATGGTCTATGGAGTTTCCTTCGACAGCGAGGCACCTATCAGCGATTTATTCAAGGTTGTGTACACATTGCTGCCTCTCTTACTAAATTACTTAAGAATAATTTACCTTTTTTTTGGACTACTAACCAGTCTCATGCATCTGAGACACTGAAGACAGGACTTATCAGTGCCGCAGTCTTGCAATTTCCTGATTATAAGGAGACTTTTCTCCTTTATACAGACGCATCTGGTGTGGGCTTAGGCACAATATTGATGCAAGTTGATCATGAAAAGAGAAAACGTGTAATAAATATGCTAGTAGTGCACTCTGTGCAGCTAAAACTAAGTATGGTGTCACTAACTGGGAGGCACTAGCAATTGCTTGGTCTGTCGAACATTTCAGAGATGTAATCTATGCATATCCAGTGCATATCCATACAGATTATCTCCCACCGTGACATTTTCGAAGGAAGAAATGTTACTGGGCTTGTAGCACGATGGTCAGTTATTATGCAAGACTTCAACCCAACCTTTGAGTACGTGCCTGGTAAATAGCAGCAGTTGCCCGTTCATATCATGTAACCACGGGAGACTCACCATATCAACTACGTATAGTTCCTTACACCACTCTAACCTCAGGTTTTGTCCATGGTTGTCAGTGCACAGACCCTAAGGCTATTGACTCCTACTGCTATTTACTTCCTTGAGTTAAGAGACGCTTCGACTTTACCTACTCAGCCAGTACCAGTAGGTAATGATTTTTTGTACTGGTAAACAGCCCTTAATGGTAGGGTCATACCTTCTAGACAGGTACGTCAACTCGTTGCCTCCATTGATTTGATACATGCAGTACTCCACATCATCCATAACACATCTCATGCATCCCATCCGGGAAAAGATCGGTGTTTGAGATAATCATGTCTGATTCAATTGGATTACCATGCGTAAGGACATCAGTGTTCACTGCGATTCCTGTGTTCCCTGTGATCTTCATAAAGGGTCAGCTGGATTGCCTGCCCCACATTGCATTATCCAGTTCACTCACGTCCAAGGGAAACTGTTTCTATTGATCTCCTTAAATTGTTTCCAATGGAGTCTGATGCAGAGTATTTGTTTGTGGCAACTGACCATTTCTCTCGTTACTGTGTTCTCTCAGCTCTCCAAGACAAGACTGCTAAGAGTGTTGCACGTGCCTCTACTGGTCATGTAATTTGTCCATTCACTACATCATCAACTATTATTAATGGTTCGCAGTTCAACAATAGTCTTCTTGTTTTGAGATTAGGATTCAATATAACTTTAGTAAATATAATATCATACCAAACCATCCTGCTTCCAATGGCCTTGTCGAAAGACAAAATCGTAAGGTGTTGGAGTGCTTGAGGTACTTAGGTTCTCAAAGTACCTGTTGGGATAAATGGATAGCACATGTTGCTGCTTCTGTCAACAGCACCATTAACCCACAGCGTCCCATCGACATTCTTTAATATCCACACGTTTTGTCACTGCCAATCCCGTCGACGTACATAAACGCGAAAAAATTGCAAAGTCCCTAATTTGCACAATTTTCAATTTTCGCGAGTGATTTCTGGTACGAATACACGTGACACCTTCCCCTACAAGATGCCAGGCAGGGACAATGCCTTACCCAGCATGACCTCCTCCCCCCTTCTGCATGCCATTGTCTCAGCAATTCACCTGTTATCAGTGACCTGGCCAGTATAGCCATGTCATGCCACGGTACGAAATTCAGGGCCAGAGTGATTCCCCAATCAATGACAATGTGGAGGACAAACTTTACATAGCATTAGAGGAAGAAACAGTTAGAAATGATGATCAGGTAATGTGGTAAAAAAAAGGTCAGGTATTAGTGAGTGCAACAATGCTTATAATGCCTATATTACTACTTGAAAACCAATATACTCTCGTACTACATATAAATTCGTACCAAGTAAATATATAAATACCGTTTATGAGTGGTGTGAAATAGTTATCCTCCCATTGAACTCGTTTTCTTTGGTGCCAGCCTGATAGAAAACCCAGTAAGGTAAGGACGTACTCCTACCTGTATCGAGTATTATAAACCTCAGGTGAGCGATTGCTCTATGAATTTTTGATGTTTCTCACCAAAAGCGAAGGTGTGAGCCAAAAAAAAAAAAATTCCTAAAATGGTCGGGATTGGGGGGAGTCAGTGGTGGAAAAGTGGTCGGGATGGGGCGGGTTAATAAATCCATGGGCGAAGCTCCATGCATTGTCTTATATGGATTTGATAACTCTCTGCCCCATTCAGTACTGTATTATCAAAATCTAGTCCACTATAGATCTTGGACAGTTATGTGAAATTGGAACTGTAAGACTTCCAGAAAATACACCACTATATAAAGGCTAATCTGGCATTGTCTAAAAAAAATATAAACGACAACATAGCTCTGCCTCACCTATCTGTATGAACTTTGGATACCAGTACTTACTTTTCACTCGTTCACACACTCTCACTTCTAAATTGGATGACAAATTTACAGGCACACACCGTATGTTATCTTGTAATGGTAACAAATCTGAGATTAAAAACTTGTCATCTGAGAGTAAATGGGTTCACAACATGATCTGAAGGAGTTCCCAGGCTCTTCGGATGGGAGGAAAATAAAATAAAGCTTTGTATCTTCTCTATCTTCTTCTGCAGGACATCTCACTGTTCCTCTCAAGTCTCCTCTTTCCTCTGCCCTTGCTATCTCTTCTTCACCTTCCACTCTACCTGTTAATGAGTACAGTCAAAAGTTACGTTCAACAACTCGCTCAACTGTTTCTTGTCTCTTCCTTCACCTGTCAGGACTACTTAGCTGATCTGAATATTAATCTGGATTCTAAGATGTGGAGAATGTGAACAACCATTCAGTCCCTGTTACTGAGAGTGGAGTAGAAGTGGAGAATGTGAACAACCAATCAGTCCCCTGTTACTGAGAGTGGAGTCCTGGTCAGTTTCACACCTGCTCTGGACTTAGCCTCAGTCATAGAGGAAGGATTTTCACTTTTCTTTTTCTCTGTTTTCGCCAGTTTTTGACTTAGTCTCTGGCATAGAGAAATATTTTCTCCCTGTTTGCTTGATCTTGGCTGGACTTTGTCTCAGCTTGACAGACCTTGTCTGCATACGTGTGCATGTCAGAGTGAGTGTGGGTGTGCCTGCGTGGGTGTGTCGGTATTTTTTTTTTTTTCACGACTTGCCAGTAGAGTCCCTTACCGTAGTACGACGCCGAACTGTAAAGGGGTGCCCTTAGGGAGTTTCCATGAGGGGGGGCCATTAGGGCCTGGTTAAAGAAGGCAGTGAGGGCGGCACTTCTGATAGAGTTGGGAAAGTCCCTCAACTTTCCCTCATGGGGCAGTGGTGGGTCTCCTTCGGTGTCCTTTAGAGGGTGGGGAGCTAGGCACCCATCACTGTAGGGCCGTTTTTTTTTTTTTTCCTGCACTTTTTCCATTTATTTTTTGAGGTGAGTGTCCATATGTCTGTGTGTGTATAGCCTGTGAGTGTTGTCTGTGTATGTGTGACTGTCTGTCTTGCTGGGATGGTGGATCCCACCACCCCTAGACCCCCAGGGCCTATGCGTATTCTGCTGCCTCAATCAGGGCCTTCCCCACCTATGCCTATTGCAGCAGTGAAGCGGGAGTGCTGTCACTCCATGACAAGCTCACACTCTTCGGCGAGTAGAGAGCCTGCAGCCTCTCTTTACCCATCTGTGCATGCGGGAGCTTGTGCTCGGCCTCGCTCTGCTGCCTTGGGCTCCTCCTCTTCCACAGCTCGCTGCAAGGTAGCACGGCACCATGAGGCGGTGGAAGACATCACCCCTGCTCCTCCCACTCCTTCCACCACCACTGCCATCCCTGCTGCTGCTCGTCATGCTGTCGATACTGCCTTGCCCAGCAGGAAACCACTCAGCTCAGCACAAGACACCTCCAGGTCGTTGCCTCCAGCATGCACTGGTGTGGTCTTGAGCGTTCATGCCAACAGGCCAGCCACGACCACTGCTCCTTTTGCCTCTGCTGCGGCCTATGCTGTTCCTTCTGCTTCTCCAGACTCTGATGGGTTCATCCTGGTGGCGCGCAAACCACAGCGAGTGCCACAGGGAAATGGATCATCTCTGGCTTCATGCATGGTGGCTCCACAGCGGCCTCCACCTGCTCCTCGTCCGTCAGTGTGTCACTGCACCTCCGTCGCCCCGCTCCACCTATCCTACCTTCCACGTTCCTCTCCAGTCAGGGTTCCCCACCAGCTACAATGCAGTTGCGGCTCTGGAGAAACATCTGCCAGGGCTTGCGATGACCAACCTCTATGGTCAAGACGAGAGCTGCATTTTGATCCCGACCGAGGAGGAAGCATATCTGTGCCTGAAGGCAGTTGCAGAGGATGAGGCCCTGCCAGTGCATATTGTGGAACTGCTTCGAGGTGGCCAGGTCACAAAGGCCATCATGATGGGATTCTGTTGCTGCATGCCAGTGGAAATTCTACTGAGGCACAACCACGTGGAGGAGGAGACACGATGCCAATATCACAGGACACGCAAGGAGATCCAGCAGGTCTGTGTCACATTTTGTGAACCTCTCATGCCTTCACTCCACCTGGGGAACTGGGGGGTGTTTTGGCTGCGCCCGTACACTCTGGAGCCGCTATGATGTTACCGCTGCCAGAGATTTGAACACCACCATGCCAACTGCAACCGCCTGATAGTGTGTGGGATTTGCAGCGGGTCTCATGACACCGAGCAATTCTTCACAAGGTTCAAGGCAAAAGAACCCATCACCTCTCGCTGCCCCAACAGCTCTGGGCTGCACCACGCATGGCGCCTCAGCTGCCCTGCCAGGGTGAAAAGATTGACTCAGGGAAGGGAAAGGCAGGTCGCCCGGGTTCAGCAGCAGCAGTCTGCCAGTGCCACTTCAGCTCCACCTGGTATTTTTGTCTGGGGATGGCAATGCTGCCCTCCAGCACTGAGTCTGCCCATCCTTGACGAGACTACATTCCCTCCACTTCCTTCTGCTCTCGTCAAGGATCAGACAACCATCGAGGTCCACCACTCGCACAATTCCAGGGTCCAAAGACCACACCCACGCCCAGCTCCCACACGGCTCCTACCCAGTCGGCCATGCTTTTTTCGTTGGATGAGCTGCGTATGCTAGGGACATAGCTAAAGGTTGCCACTGCAGGGGCCATAACCCAATCTTTAGGGGTCCAGCTCAACACGGACCACATCATTGCCACGGTGAATCGTGTCCTCGATCAGGCTGTCGAGGAGAAACGGCGGCTCACTGCCCTTCCTCTCTCTCACAAGATGGCTCACCAGCCACGAGAGGCCAGGTCAATCCCTCGCAGGCCAGCTTGCCTGGAGCGGAAGGCCATACTGCCTTCCACTGCTCGGGCCCAGGCCGGTTGTGCTTCTCACCCCTCTCCTGCCTCACCAGGGACTCCGCCATCACCAGCAGTGGCCGCCAGTATGAAGGCAGGCCCGGTTCTCTTGCAAGACGACACCCAGCCACCTTCACCTGCCAGCAGGCTGATACTGCCCTCAGCATCATCCAGTGGAACTGCTTAGGGGTCAGGAGCAAGCTCCCACTCCTACAGGAGACAGCTCTCGCAGAGCACCCACATCTTTTTGTCCTTGAAGGGACTCTGCTGCCCGAGAACACCACTTTCCACCTCCCAGGCGGCCTACCTACCCCTCCCACCTATCCATGGTGCCACGAGGGGTTGTGCAATATGAGTGAGGGAGCACATCTCCTGTACTGTCTATGACTCCCCCCCACCTTATTGCAGACCTGGTGTGGAAGTGCATGGTATAATCCTCCACCTGGCTATGCCAGCACTTACCATTTTCAATGTTTACAGGAGCCACAGGGTAGTTTTGGATGAGGGGGAGCTCTTCTCGCAGGCCAACACTGGCTTCATTTTTGTTTGGGGGCAACTTTAACGCCCACCATGACATCCTCTCATTGCCATCTAACGAAGCCGGTCGTCACCTCTCCTTACTTCTAGAGGAGATGGATGGTATCACCCTGCTCAATGATACCACTGACCCCACTCACATCGACGGAGGATGGCTGGACCTTTCACTTGCCTCCTCATCACTTGCAGGCTCAGCAATGTGGTCGTTGCACTCCCACCTTACTAGCAACCACTTCGCTATCAAGGTTGCCTTGCCTATGGCTCCTCTTCCAACCCCCCTCTTAGCCCCCCCCCATTATGAAACTTCCACAGAGCTAACTGGGCTGCCTTTGATGGTGCTTTAGCTGTGGCCTTTGAGCTGTCTCCACTTGCCCCAGACCTAGAGAGCCAAGAAGATCAAATAGCCTGTATTTTTTCACAGGCTGCCTGTCTCACCATCCCGCTGCAGCAGCGATCCGTGAGGTGCTAACGGGACAGTTGGTTTTATTGTGACAGGGTCAGGGAACTGAACCACCAGTTAAATGCAGTATGCAGGCAGAACTGGCAGTGCCGCACATCTCCACACCGCCGCTACCTGATTGCTGTCATGCGCCACATGGTTTCGGAGAAGCGCTCCTTGAGATGTGGAGGAAAGTCCAGTCCATATGCAATCCACGTCCTCCTCGTCCGCCCTCTCATCCTGACCCTGCCACTGAAGCCAGCCATCTGGCACAGCACTTTGCAGAACGTTCTGCTTTTCACAATCTCCCGCCATCCATCTGTGTCTTACAGGTGAAGTTGTCTGCCTCTCGTGTCGCGGCGATTCAGGCTGCCTGTGATAGGCCTGACCCCACTGATTGCCCCATCACCAGCGGGGAACTGCAACAAGCGCTGTGACACAAAGGGGACACTGCACTGGGACTCGACGGGCTGCCGTACTATCTGTTATCTCACACTGGAGAGAGTGGTGGTGAGCAGCTGCTTGATCCGTTCAACCTCTTGTGGTCTGAGGGTCATCTCCTGAGATCGAGGAAAACAGCCATTATTCACCCGATTCCCAAACCCTGTGATCCTGCTGCCATGCACCCTATCTCCTTTCTTAGCTGCATTGCTAAGACGACAGAGAGGGTTGTGCACAGTCGTCTGTCCTGGCATTTCGGACCGCTGCATCCGAGGATCTATGCTTACCATCCAGGCAGGAGTGCAACTCACTGCCTCCCATTCTTCCTCAGTGAGCTTCACAGTGGACAGGGAATGGCTGTCTTCCTCGACCTTGAGAAGGCATTTGAACAGGCCAGCCCTGCTGTCATTTTCGAGGCTCTTGCAGCCAAAGGAGTGGGGAGGGCAAACTTCTGACATGGATCCGAGGTTTCTTCATGGACCGCACTGCAGGGGTGTGTTTCCAGGGCCATCTCTTCCTCTCTCTCTTCTATCACCACCCAAATGGTACCCCCCAGGGTAGTGTCTTAAGCCCACTTCTCTTCAACGTCTTGGTGGAGGGGCTGCTTACTGTGGACTATGGCTCTGGCATCACTCTTTTCTGCTATGCAGATAATCTGGCCCTCATCTTTACCAGACATGACTGTTTTACTCAGGCCCACCTGCTCTCTCCAGGCTGCATGCCAAATAAACTTTGACAAGACGAGATGTCTTCCTTTTGGTCTCCGTCCCCCAGACTTCCCACTGCTCCTCAGTGGCCACCAGTGCACCCTTGTTACTCTTCACCAGTACCTGGGGGTCTGGTTCGACAGTGGCCTTTTTTTTTTTTCCAGACACTTCAAGTACTTGAGAAAGCACGCTTCCACCCACACAGCTGCCCTCAAGTATCTTTCCAAATGGAGCTGAGGGGCGTCGTACAAAGTCCTACGGACTTTTTACATACATGCCATACGATCCCAGGTGGAATACAGCGCCATCTGTTTAACTTGTCTTGCTCTGCCGTCACTCAGATCTCTGGAGGTCCTGCAGAACGAGGCACTTCGCATCATGTTGGGTGGTCCCTGCCGGACCTGGCTTGCTAATTTACGTCCAGAGAGTGGTTTGCCATCGCTAGAGCATCGCATTGCACTTTGGGCGACAGTTACCACTTCCAGCTGGTCCAGTGTCGGCCTCACCTCCCAGTCTCTGCTCTGCTCAAATGATTGGAGCGCAGACCACCAGACCCTCTCCCCCAGCAAGACTGGGCCCGCACCACAGCTGCTCTTGATCACCACCTGAATGTTGCCCCTGACATCTGCTGAACTCCAGACTCTCCTTGTCCAGGGTATGCCGAACCACCACCATGGGCTCCTCCTTTCAAGATCCTCTGCCCTTCAGACATGCACCCTCGAGCTTCTGGCTCTTCTTCACCAGGAGGGTCTTAGTAGAGTCGCTGCTCTGCACTGCCCCAACTCTGCCACTTATTTCACAGATGGCTTTGTTAGCCCCGATTGTTCTGCAGGGTCGGCCTTCGTTTTTGACCAATACATTGAATCATGGTGACTCTCCCTGGGTGTTTCTGCCTTTCAGGCAGAACTTGTACCTATCCTTGGGGCATTACACCATGCTTATTATCACCAGTACCAGCAGGTCGTTATTCAGACGAATTCACTGTCATCACTCCAGAGGCTGTGCTCTTTCTTTCTTACTGATCATCTTTCTCTCCTCACTGCCATCTTTCACGTTGCCTTCCTTCTCAATCATATGGGTGCCACTGTCACTCTACATTGGATCCCTGATCATGCTGGTATTACTGGCAATGAGAGGGCCGATGCTACTGCTAGCACTGCATGCTCTCTCCCGGGAGTTACATTCCCTCCCCAGCCTAGTACCTCACAAATTGTTTCTGCCCTGACCATCACTATTGGCAGACTTTCCCGGGCTGATCATCAACTCTGTATTGTTGAGGGTTCTCATTCTGCCACATGGTATGCCACGGCCACGTCCTACACTCCACTTCTTCCCCCCCCCCCTCGGGTCTGCCTAATTATCTTGTAGTGCTGCTCTGGCAATTGCGTCTGGGGTTCCCCGGCTATAATCAAATCGTTGGGGTGGCACCTGACTCTTGTACCCACTGTCTAGTTAGTTCTGAGGACCCACTTGTACACTGTCTCCTACACTGCCCAGCTACTGCTCTACTTAGGTCTTCCATTGGCGCGGGCTTTGGTCGGTTGGGGAATGATTTTCATGATGTTGCCAGCACTGTTGCCAGCACACCTTTTAACATACTTCTTTCCACAGTGAGGAACCACCCTCCCCCTCGATAACTTTGCAGGTGCATGACTAGTGCATCCTTGATGGGCTTTTAGTTTGCCCATGCCCACTTTCAGTTGGTAAATATTCAAAAAACAAACAAACGTGAACAACCTTGCTGACATTGGCTGGGTTTGGATTCTCTCTGGGTGATGAGGACAGGGATGGGGTTCTCCGGCCATGGGCATTGGTAAGGCTCTGGGGGCAAGTAATGTTAGTGGAGGACATTTTCTAAGATGTTATGATCACAGTTTGACGGAAATCGCAAAAGAACATCCAATATTTGCTTGTCAACTGTCCACTATATGATCCCTGCTCACTTCCTTGGTAAACAAATATGTGAATAGAACTTTCTGTGTTCCAGTGTATGAACCTCTTCAATGGAGAGTTGTATGGATCGAAAAACTATTCATTAGTTTATATGCCTGCCCCACAGTGGCCCTATCGGAAGATCACATTCACGTGTAAAGCGAGGTCTCTTTGATCTCGGTGGCACAGCCCTTGGTTCTGTTTTTGGCCAAGCAACATCTAGTGATTTGTCAGCATATCATGAAAATCAGAAACATTTGCATCAGCTTTGGACGCACAGAATAGGTTCCTGAAGGTTCAAAAGTTACTAGGTAATAGTGTCAACATATGACTAAAAAGACACAATTGAACAAATTCTTTGATGTCTTAGAGAAATTGAATGATAAGATTAATGTGTCACAGAGATATTTAATATCAGTTTTCATCTTGAATCACTGTCTCTGTCCCTCCAGTCATTACTGTTACAAGTAGAGATTTTAATCACTAGTCAGCAGATGCTGTCAGTGGTCATGTTATCATAGGCCTTGTCCTGATGTCAGATCTCTGTATAGTTTTAGGAATGGGCTCGCACTGATTTTAGTCTTGATGCTTTTTTTCTTTGTCAAATCAAGAACTGTACTAACCTTCAAATCAAGAACTGTACTAACCTGTACTAGAAGCTATCTTCCGTTCCACGACTATCATGGTCCATAATCCTATTAGTTCTACAGTCTCCTTTGATCTCTTCCAACTAATCATAATTCCCTTTCTACCACCTTTAAATGGTTCTCTTTTGCACTGGGTATGTGTACTCTGAATTTCTTTTATCTAATGACCTTATGTCGATGGTTTTTGTCCTGTCATATCTTTTGCACTCGTGTTCGTCAGTTGCTCAGTCCCTTCGTCTCTGTCCTGCGTTTCTGTTTAATAGTCTGTAACCTTTCAGTCAAGACCGTCACCCGATTTCCATACTCACTTGGACCATGTACACTAGTTATTTTTGCACACCGTCAATTGTTAATGTTATCTATCCAAACATCCCTGTTATGTCACTTGAAGCTTCTTATCTTTACATCCCTAGACCATTGTTCAGTCAAGTCAAATTCTCTCTCTACATACCCTGTACAGTTGCCCAAGGTTCCGACTGGGCCACCTAGCCGCGAGAGGGTATCGTTTTTTTTTTTTTTTTTTCCTGGACTATCAACCATTGGGGCCGAAGCCCCTGGTCATTAACCCTATAACCGAGGGCTTGTTTTGCTTTTTCTTGTGGCTCCCGCGGGCATATTCGCGCTCCAACAGACTCTCTAAAAATATTTGCCAAAAATCAGTTATGAGTCCTAGAATATTAAAATCACATATGCTTTTGGCACATACCTTCAGCTTTCTCCTGGGTTGTTTGTTGAGCCTTCGTTGAGTACCGTAGGACTTGTGGAGACCTCTGAAGTTGGATAACAAAGTCTCCACTTCACACTTCCCGACAACCTGTAATATGATTACCACAGCCTGATATTAAAACTAGAAACACTGTTCTGTGATTCTCAACTAGTTTGGAATCCATACTCCAAAAAAAAAAAAAAACACTGAATGCAATGAATATTACGAGGGCATATGACCTTCCCACTTGCGCTAGTTCGCCCCTGGTGTTCTGTCATTTATTATTCATAAAAACACTCACAGTTTATATTTCTATTACTATATAACACTTATATATATCTACAGTCTTTATCCATAAGTTTCCTTCAGTAATAGTAGTTTATTGTCACTGTAGGCATTCAATTTCTTTCAGTAAAATACGTAGCATTCACTTTCTCGTCCTGTATACTAGCATTGAGAGTGAATGTCACTTTCACCTTCACTCTCATAACTCATAGTATTCATACATGCTAGAGTGAAACTTTCACTTTCATTACTCATAGTGTATATACTCGTATTCTTATAATACTGCTCATTTACATTTCTATTTACGTTCTCTATTTTATTTACATTATTTACATTTCTAATTTATTTACACTGTGTTATGCACTGTCACATGAAGTAACTTATAAAACTATTTTCCACTGTTCACTTATATTTACATTCATTGCTTTCACTTGCTGTTTACACATTATTTACACATTATTTACAGTTCCACTTGCACTGTTTTACACAATAGAAAGATCGTAGTCACTCTTTATCAATTGTCAGCCCTTTACCTCTTTCCACACGAGGTTTAGTAGAGGGTAAAGTCACAGGGCCCTTTGCATGGGGCTAAAAAGTGGCGGAAGTTAGCAGGAGCGAATCAGACGTACTTTGACTTTGAAAGATGACAGTGAACTGATAGTGGTGGCCTCCTGCCGCCTGGCTAGGGTGAGTGCAATACTACCAACTTCAGCCTTGTGAAACCAGCTATTATATAGCAGCGAAATGATTGGCAGGAAACCAAGACAATACATAATAAATTAGGTAGTTCCAGGTGAATGTAAATATCACTTAGGCTTCTCCCATCCCTCCTTATATGTATATTTATTACGAAAATAGATTATACAGCATATTTCAAGGGGAAATAAACAGCGAAAATTTGCGAACGAGTGCACGTGAGGTGTTGTCGGGTGATAATTAGCCAATTCCAAGTGTATGGCACTATTACTTACCTTATTTCTTTTTTGTATATATTATTTGGTATAAGAATAGGGCATAGGGTTTATTTCAATGGATGAAATCAGTGGAAAATTCCAGGGAAGATTTACTTAGCGTAGAATACAGTGTGGTGGCCTGCAATAATTAGGTAATTCCAGGTGAATGTAAATATCAGTTAGGCTTCTCCTTTCCTCTCTTATATATATTTTATTACGAAAATAGATTATAAGGCATATTTCAAGGGGAAATAAACAGCGAAAATTAGCAAACGAGTGCACATGAGTTGTTGTCAGGTGATAATTAGCCAATTCTAGATGTATGGTACTCTAACTTACCTTATTTCTTTCTTGTATATATTATTTGGTATAAGAATAGGGCATAGGGCTTATTTCAATGGATGAAATCAGTGAAAAATTCCAGGGAAGATTTACTTAGCGTAGCACGGCCGGGCAGGCGAGAGGATAGGGTAATGGAGGGGAGGTAGGGAGGGGAGTCAAGAACGGGGAGAAATGGGTAAATTGTCAACAATGGATGGGAGTACAGATGAGATTAGGAGTGCTGACTAATGTTGAACATTGGCAGTACTGATAGATGATACAAGCCACCACTTGAAAGCCTGGGCGAATTCAAAATAACACAGAATCACAAAAGTGACATCCGCGGTATGATCCCTTGCTCCCAAGCGTCATGAAAGTGAGGCCCCGCGGTTAAGGGGTTAAGGCCGGATGTATATATGTATATACATTTAAACATATATACATATATATATACACAAACATATAAGGAGCCTCTGTGGTACAGTGGTGGAGTGTGCGTTTCGTACACGGGTGAGCCAGGGTTCGTGCCCCACCAGGGTAATAAACTTTGGGAGTGTTCACCCGGCCCCGTACTACATTGGCGGACACCAAGGGTGCTGTGGTTGAACCAGTGTTGCTTTCTATAAAGTATGCTTGCACCCAAGTCGGCTTGCGCAGGCCGATTACACTTGGTTCACAGACTACACACACATCCAAAGCCACTCCAACACGACAGCTACACTCACAAGTACTTCTCACCCTACATACAATCTCTACTAGACAGCCTAAGCCACTTGGTAGAGATACATTGGCTGTATCGTCCCGACTTCGGTCGGGATAGGCCGGTCCTGCAGTGGATACTCAAACGGCTGATGATGATGATGATGATGATATATATACATACATACAAACACATACACACTTCCATGTATACATACAGACACACTTTCATGCAAACGTACATATATATATATATATATATATATATATATATATATATATATATATATACATATATATATATCTATCTATCTATCTATTGCCTGACGCCTCAATCCCGTTTGGGGTGGCCACAAACAAATCGCCTCCAAGTCGCCCTGTCCCCCGCCATTTCACTGCCCTGCTCCCAACTCACACCCCCCTCTCTCATATACCTCTCCACCCCATCCCTCCATCTCATCCTCGGTCTCCCCCTCCCTCTTCCACCCTCCACCTCACTCACATACACTCTCTTTGTCAGTCTTTCACCCTCCATCCTCTCCACATGGCCAAACCACCTCAGTGTGTTCCTCACAACGCTTCCTATCACATCCACATTAACACCACAACGTTCCTTTATATCCTCATTCGTCAGCCTGTCTCTCCACGTGACTCCACAGGCTCCTCTTAAATAACTCATTTCCACTGCTCTCACTCTTGACTTGTGTCCTTCCAACAATGTCCAAGCTTCACTTCCGTACGTTAGAGTTGGTATCACAATACTGTCATGTAGTAACTTTTTTACTTCCATGCTCACTTCCCTGTTTCCTATCACTGCTTTCAAGGAACCAGCAACCTTTCTTCCCTGCTGTACCCTTTCAAGCACTTCACCCTCCAAACCTCCATCCTTACTCATCACACTACCCAAATACTTAAACGTACTCACATTTTCCAATTCCTCACCATCCAACCTCGCTGTACATTCACTGACTTCACCTCTCTCAAAGACCATCACTTTACTCTTCCCTACATTCACCTTTAGGTTCCGTTTCTTACACACTCTCTCAAACTCATCCACCAAGCCTTGCAGCTCCCCTTCGTCTTCACTCAACAACACAGTATCATCTGCAAACAACAGTACAGGGAGTTTCCAAACACTATCCTCTCTCACCAGGGCCACTCCAACATCCACTACCCTACCTTGTACCTCTTTTATTACCCCATCCATGTACAGATTGAACAACCATGGAGACATGACACATCCCTGTTTCAAACCAACTTTCAAAGAGAAAAATTCACTTAGTTCACCATCCACACGCACTGAAGCCTTCTGCACCATCGTACATACTCTTCACAGCATTCAACAACTTCCCATCTACTCCATATATTCTTAACACTTTCCACAATCCTTGTCTATCCACCCTGTCATATGCTTTCTCCAAATCCATGAAAGCCGCATACAACTTCTTTCCCTTCTCTAGAAACTTTTCCACTAAAGATCTAAGAATGAATATCTGATCTACACAACCTCTTCCCTTCCTAAAGCCTCCCTGTTCTTCTCCAACTAATTTCTCTGTTCTTTCTCTTACTCTGTCTATAAGTATCCTACCATACACTTTTCCCTATTATACTAAGAAGACAAATGCCCCTATGGTTACCACACACTTCTTTTTCCCCTTTTCCTTTGTACAAGGGAATAATTATACCTGACTTCCAATCCTCCGGGACTCTACCTTCCTCCCAGGCCAATCTGCACATCTTCCACATCCATTCTACTACTATCTCTCCCCCATGCTTCAGCATTTCACCACACACTCCATCAATTCCTGGGGCTTTCCCCGATTTAACTTTCTTCATTGCTTCCACAACTTCTATCCTACTAATTTCTTCCTGTCTTCTCACCTCCCTCCTTCTCCCAGCCATTCCCCAGCCACTTATACTCGCATTACTTCCATCCTCTACGTTCAACAATTCCTTAAAGTGTTCTCTCCATCTGCTCACTTTTTCTCCCTTCTCCACTAGTAATCTACCATTTTTATCTTTCACTCCCCTGCTAACTTCATTTCCACCCTGTCTTACTCTTTTCACTTCTCTCCAGAACATTTTCTTACAGTCCCTCCACTTTACACTCAAATTCCTTCCAAATTCCTCATCCACTCTCTTCTTACTCTCTCTTACTAATATCTTCACCTCTCTCTTCCTTTCCACATATAACTCTCTCTTCCGCCTCTCAACTTCTTCCACGCCTCTATTTCTCAACCATTCATTGTATGCTTTCTTCTTTTGTGCCACAGCCTGTTTCACCTCTTCTGTCCACCACGCTGTTCCTTGCACCCCCCTCCGTCTTCTCTTCCTTCCACACACCACATCACATGCTGCACATATTTCTTCTGTAAATATCTTACACACACCTTCTACGTCTCCCATCTGCTCCAGTTCATATTTGCCCAATCGTTCCTCCACTTCTCTCTTATACTCTGCCTTTTTCTCATCCTCTTGTAACCTTTCCACTCTCCTTGCAACTACTCCTTCCTCTCGTCTTTCCCTTCTTCTATTCCTCCATTCTAATTGGACATTGATTCTGGCCACCACCAAGTAGTGGTCAGAAAGTCCACTCCCCCAACCTCTATACACTCTTGCATCCTTTACACATCTTCGCATCCTTTCATCCACACACACATAATCAATCATTGCCTTCCTTTCACTCAGTTCACCACCCACCCTTCTCATCACTCGCCAGGTATACCTGTGGATCATTTTATGCCTGAAGAGGGTATTGGCTATCACCAACCCCTCCCAGCACAAATGTCCACTAACGCACTCCCATTCTCATCTATCTCAGCAGGCACACCCCACTCACCAACTATTCCATCCACCTTCACATTACCAACTTTACCATTCATATCACCAATCAAAAACACTCTCTCATTCCTTCCAAACTTTTCCATGCACACTTCCACATTTGTCCAGAACTCTTCTCTCACTCTTCTAGCACGATCTTGCGTTGGCGCATACACACACACAATCCCCCACATTTGTATTCCAACTTTCAACTTTACCCACACAATCCTTGACCCAACTGATCCATACTGTCTTATGCTCTTCTTCCATCTTTTACTCACAACTATACACACTCCTTCCTTTGCCCTCTCATTCTCATCTACTCCTGCACATATACCCCATCCATACTCCCATTCTCTCACACTTTCTCCTCTCCATTTTGTTTCAGTTATTCCACATACATCCACTTTCGCATCCTCAAGCACCTGGACAATCTCTCTCTCTTTCACCTCATCATTCGCTCCTCTTACATTCCATGTACACATTACCAAGTCCTTTGTCCGGTCCTGGGTCGTCAACGTTTGGTCAGTCCTTGTCCGAGGCTTCTTGTTTGTTTCTTTAGTTAGTTGTTTTCCGGGGAGGGGCACTAACCCTCCGCCAACCCTTTTAGTCGCCTTTTACGACAAGCAGGGATACTGGGGGAGTATTCTTGAAACCCCCCTATCCCCAGGGGTAGGTTAGCGATATATATTTATATATATATATATATATACATATATATATATATACATATATATATACATATATATATATATATATATATATATATATATATATATATATATATATATATATATATAATAATTTTAATTTTATTAATTTTTTTGTATTTTCATTTTTTTAAATTTCTTCTTGGTTTTATATTTTTAATACCTTATATTATAAAGAAAAACTAATCTAAAGACCTTAAAACTAATTACCTAACAGACAAATCGCTAACCTATACCAAATCCTACAGACAAATAGCTAGACCTACAATAATGGTAAAAATATCTCGACTAACGGAACGCCATCGACTCCAAATATGTAATGCCTTTCTACATGACATACCTGCACTCATCACCTGGTGACTGTCAGTCGATGCACAACCTAATGTAGGGGACATTAATATATGAAAGGGAACCAAACGAGTCAGGAACATTTCCATATACGTCAGCTGTCAGCCCTAATTAGAATAACTTAAGCAAGATGGTATACTGTATTTACATAATTTGTACAAAAAGTGAAGAACCTCGCCAAACAGACCACCATCGACTGCAACTGCCCAATACCTTTCTATATTGAACACTTACACTCATCCATCGACTGTCAGTCGAGGAACGGGGTTTAATGTAAGGGACATCAATATTAGAAATAGATCAGTGGGAAAGAGGAACTATTTCAAATATGTCAATTGTCAACCCTAATTAATAGTACAATATATACATAATTAGTCGATAAAAAACAAAACCATATAGTAAAAAAGTCACATCACTCTGATCAGTCCGGTCTCTCTCAAGAAAGCCATCAATTTATCAGTCATAACAATGTCCCCATCACACAGGATGGTGGAAAGGGTGAAGGGGACGTCTACTGCGCTGCAGTAATTTATAAGTGAAGCACGTTCATGAATAAATCGCTGACAGCGCAGGATAATATGACTGAAAGATAACACCGCATTACAGATGTCCCAGTGTGATGGGAAACGTCTTTCCGTATATGGTTTCATGTGAGTTAAGACGGTGGCATTGAGCTGTATTCTTGCCAATACTTTTTCTTCCAGGCGACTGGGGCGGTTGGCGGTGTCCCAGTCACCCAGGTGCGGCTTACAAGTTGGAATATTTAGTCTGGTCCACTGACCTTGCCACAGAAGATTTATTGATTTCTTTCCAAGAGAGAGACTCGACCATAGATCACGAGGAACGTCCCAAGTCTCCTCGAGATCTACAGCTGACTTTGCAAGTAAGTCAGCCTGCTCATTGCCGTAGATACGACAATGACCAGGCACCCAGATCAGCGTGAATGACTTGTTGCATGAATGCAACTTATTAACGATGCGGCCCTGGAACTCGTGAGAGTCCGTAGTGCAAGATGCAATTGCCTGAAGGGCTGATTTTGAATCCGAAAATATGACAAATGAGTCATGCCTAGAACTGAGAGTATAGTCTATGGCTTTGTCAATAGCAAAAAGTTCGGAGGTAAACACAGATGTATGAGTCGGCAACCGATACCTGAGGGCACATTTAGTCGACCACACACTTGCACCCACACATTCACTCAACTTGGAGCCGTCGGTGTACAAGTGGTGGGACCCCAAGTGACGAATGATGATGTTACGAAACAAGTGGTGGACATCCGACTCCGGCGCCTTGGCCTTTGGTGCTGGGAGCCATGTAACATCAACAGTAAAGCCAGGTAAGTGGAGGCGAATGGCAAGTGGCTGACGCAACCCCCGCAGAAGGTGGTGATATTGACACGGGGGTACAGGCCACATTGCCGATATTACTTTTCCTAAATGTTCGAAGTCCATAGGACCAAGCCAGGTGGTCACAGCGAATACTGAGGGAAGGCACATTCGCCTCCACTTCCATACAAGCTACATGGGTACACATTTATTCTGTAGCACATCCAATCCTTTCAGCGTGGCATTGGATGCCGAGCCATACACCTGTGCGCCATAGTCTAGCTTTGATTGAATAAGGGACTTTTACACCATTAATAAAGATTTTCTGTCAGCACCCCAGGTAGTACCAGCTAGGTATGTGAGGACATTTAACGGTTTATCACAACGAGCAAGCAAAGTATTAACGTGAAGTTTAAAATTCATTCTGCGATCAAAATGTATTCCTAAAAATTTTACAGAATTTTGAAAAGGTACCGCCTGATTATCCAAAGTTAAGCACAAATTAGGTATGTTACGATTAGTGAAGACTACAAAAGCACACTTATGGACGGAAAACTTAAATCCCCACTGCAAGGCCAATTGGTGGACGGAGTCAAGGGCTGCTTGAATCCGTCCAGCCGAAATTTGTGCATTACGGGAAGAGCGCCATATTTCACAATCATCAGCGTAGAGTGAGTAGTTAAGATTCCTCGGGATGGGAGCTGATGACAGAATATCATTGATCATAATACTAAATAAAGTAGGACATAGCACACTTCCCTGTGGCACCCCGTTTTCCTGGATAAATATATCTGATGTTACATTACCGGGCAATTTGACAGAGAAAGTCCTGTCCCTTAAGAAATTTGTAATAAAAATAGGCAAATTTCCTCTTAAACCATAAGCATAGAGCTTCATTAGTATACCGTGTCGCCATGTCATGTCATAGGCTTTCTAGATGTCCAAGAACACCCCTATCATGAATTCTTTATTGGCAAATGCCTCTGCAATACAATGCTCCAAATTCATTAAATGATCTAGTGAACTTTTGTATTTACGGAAGCTACATTGTTGATCATTTAACAAATTCTTCAACTCTAAAACAAAAAGAAGCCTATTGTTTACCATACGTTCCATGATCTTACACAGACAAGAAGTCAACACAATAGGACGAAATGAAGTGGGATTCATAAGATGACCAACCTCTTTGGGTATCGGTATGACATGCGCAAAGTGCCATGAGTCTGGGAACGTTCGAGACGCCCAAATCTCATTGTACAATGCTAACATCTTAATCAGTCTGTCCTGATTAAGATGCTGGATCATACCGTACGTGATGGTGTCTGGTCCAGGGCTGATGTCTTCACAGGATTTAAGGGCAAGGAGCAGTTCATCTAGCGTAAACTCTTGGTCGTACGGGAAGTCTACGTCTTCTGTGGCAAAGTCTAATATCTGTAGCTCAGCCGTGCGTTTATGGTGTTGAAAACGCGGGTCGTAATTGGCTGAGCTACTTACATGAGAAAAACTGGCGAGGACGTTAGCAACGTCCACGGGCTCGTCATAGATGTCATTATTAACCTGCAGGGTGGTGACAGGCCTCACCCCGTGCCTGTTTGTATCCAATAAAATTTTTCTCAGTGGGCTGACTATCAAAAATCCTGTAACTCCTATTGCGTTTTCTTAATGCTTGTCAGCAATCCGGCGTCCACCAATGTGCTCTATGCTTCGCATGAACTGTAGAAGTCTTGGGAATAGCAGCCTCAGCTGCGTGTAATATGGACTGGGTTATATTTTCGACCTTAACATTTATGGTCTCCCCAGATATATCTAAATTGGCGATACTTGAGAAGGATCCCCAATCTGCTTTCTTATAGTTAAATTTTGGAGGCGGAGGGTCCAGAATGATGTCCTGTGTATAAGAAAGACAGATAGGTAAATGATCACTTCCCAAGGAGTCGTCGTAAGGGTCCCATGAGAAATCTTGATGTATACCAGGGGAGGCCAAAGATAAGTCAATGGACGAAAAGTTACCAGTACGATCATCTACACGAATCGCTCTACCATCGTTCAGAAGACGGAGGTTGGACTGTAGTATTAGGTCGGCTACTTGCTCCCCACGACCATCAATCCTCAAGCTACCCCATTGATAGTAATGGGCGTTAAAATAGCCTAGCACTAACTTATATCCAGAAGGATGTTCAAATAGTGAATTTAAAGCATCACTATCAATGAGGCCATGTGGAGGACAGTACAGAGAGCAAATAGACAGATACGTGATATTAAATTTTACTCTGCAAGCGACAGCTTCCAGAGTAGAATTTAGAATCACTTCCGTTTGTGGGTGTGATTTGTGTGTGTATATGGCCACTCTGTGACCTTCATATCTTCTATACGAGTGGTAGTGTTTAAACTGTAGAGGATCAGGATGATCCTCCAGGTGCATCTCCTGTAAACAAACGTCTGGCCTGTGTATTGACAGCAAGATTGCTATATTTGGTAACTTATTCCCGACACCTCTACAATTTCACTGTAATAGAGTGAATGAGGCGGTTTAAGATTTTCGTTGGGGGCCAGTGTGCTTGGTCTTTTTTTGTCGCCCGCCAGCAGGCGAGCAACTACCGGGGAACCTATCCCGGTGCTTGTTTGTGGAGATCTCCATAGCCTCATCAATAACGAGGCTCTCAGACTCCACCAAGGAAGAGCTATTCTTTCTCTCCCTCGCTGGTCCAGGAGCAGGAAGGACATGAGGACGTGACTGTTTAGTGAGGGTTGTCAAATTAATCTTGCCAGACTTGTCTGGCTTCGATTTTGGCCGCACTGACTGTGAAGGAGCAGCGGCAGCCTGGGAATAGGAAGTAGCAACAGGGATGTCCGTCAGAGAGTTCGAGTGTACAGGAGGCATAGACTGAGAGGTAGGGCGTGGGACATGAGGGGCGAAGGTAAGGTCAGTTTGTGTCTCAACGGTGCACATCACGGGACGGGACACAACCGCCGATGCATAGGAGATATTAGGCTTGGGAGTTGCATGCAAATCCTTCACCTTCTTCCTTGCATCGTAAAAGGAAATGCCCTCATTTGCCTTCACTGTGCAGACCTCTTTCTCCTCCTTCCACTTGGGACAAACCCTCGAGGAAATGGAGTGAGCATCCTTACAGTGAAAGCAGCACTCAGTCTTGGATGGAAGCCCAACAAGCCTTTTCGTGGTGTCTATAGTGCTGACACTTTGCACAAAGAAGGGGGTTTGGGATGTAGGGTCTGACGTTGATAATTTCGTATCCTACTTTCACATTAGTAGGGAGAGATACTTTGCCAAAAGTCAAGATAGCTGTTGCGGTCTTCGTCTTGATGCCTTCTGAGAATCTGGTAATGAACTTTGCCTCTATTACGTCTTGCTGAGCAAGTTCCTGTACAATTTCTTCTTCCTCCATAAGCACAAGATCCCTGCAGGTGATAACACCCTTGCAGGAATTCATGGAGTGGGGGATCGTTGATTGGACAACATAATTGTGGAACTTCCTCAGTTTAAGCAAATCCTTGACCTGGGCTGAGTTCATGGTTTTTACGAGAAGGTCTCCACTCGCAAGATTTTTCACTTGTTCCACCTCTCCTGCACACCCATCAGTCACCTTCTTGATGATGAAGGGATTGATGCTGGACAGGGGAGTGGAACCAACCGTATGAATCTGTACAAACTCGGCGTTTTTTACATGCATGTCAAGGCGGGTACGTGTCTGGGGCCGTTCAGGCTGGGGCAGTCCGTCCGTGCAGCAGTCGGGGGTCGGTCAGGACTACCTACCCCCTTGAAGGGGGGGGAGGCAGTAGTGGCGTCCGCCAAAGTTACCACTTCCCCCGTGAGGAGGAAGTGGGAAGAAAGAGAAAAACGACCAAGGGAGAAATTGCCCAGGGAAAACACACCTACTCTGAGATTACCCTCTCAAACCACTCTCGGGAGGACGCGCCTGTGTGTAACTCACACCCCAGAGCGATCAGTGGAGGGTACACTCCAGAGGTGAGTAAGCAAAGATCATCTCAGTAATTAGATATAGACACCTACTACATCTGCTAAGGCCTGGGAGGAAAATTAGATCTAGCTAACCTAACTTTATTGGGCTATGTACAAAACTATTGTCGGTGAGGCAGTCCTATAGCGCTAGAGGAGAGAACAACGAATACACGTCCGTGCTCTCCACGACCATCCATCAAAGTCCTCGTGGGTATCGGTGCTGGCAACAGTGTAGCAGTCTGTACACATGCTCGACGAAAGTTCAGATCTTCAACTCTCTTCCTCCACAGTGAACCTCAGTTAGCGTCTGAGTTCATCCTATAGATGTTGGGGTAATAACCTGATATCATTGTCAGTATACGTTACATTATTCATATTTACACAGCTCCAACAAGTTTCTCTCTCCCTCCACCCATATGGTTATAAGTATAACCGTATAGACTAACTATTTACTCAAGACAGTAGTAGATATCGGTAACAATAGTTTGATAAAATGTTGTCCTACAATGAAGATACGCATAACAAAATGAATACTCATAACCGTTTCTGGATATAAACAACACAACATCGTGTACAGGGGAAATAAGGCATTTCTATTATCTGACTATGCAACTTATTTACACGCACATGTGAGAATGTGTTACCGCACTACTGGGATGATAAATGTTAAATAACTTTCGGCTGCGACTTACTTTGTTAAAACCAAAAGTAATGAGCAAGAGTAATGATATGACATGTTTTCAGTAAACCGGATTCGGGAAATGATTTCTACTATGCCATGTATCACATTACATTTTTTTGTCTAATGCAAATCTGTTTCCCATGTAATGATGCTAACAAAATATATTACAAATGGTCGTTAAATGAGATTTCATTTCTACCTCTGAAATAATGAACATGAAATCAAATGGAGATTTACCTAAAAACCTGCTACGTTATACAAAGTTGATGCGAAAGGTAGTAGTAGTATTCATATAAATATCAAACCAAACAAATAGTTTACTTTTTCTTATTTTTAGGACCTGAAAACAAGACAGTTCTCGGCCTCATATATCAATTTCTATTTACTCTATTTTTATATATAGCAATAAACTTAGATTAATATGAGAGACAGAGACATAGTTAAATGTTTTGGTATAGAGGTGTGGACCTTCTTAAGGCCCCGTCACACGACGGTTCCATTCCCAAAATATTCAGTCGACAACTTTTAGCCAATAAAAAACTTGATACGGTGCCTGACTGCTCTATTTTACATTCCGCCTGTCCTGGGCCGTCTCTATTAAACTCAACGAAATACCATACTTGATCCGTGGTATGATTAGATAAGGCAAGTCATTAATCGTTACAGGATTAAGTATGGTAAGTAATGAATCTCTACAGGATTAGATAAGAAAATTCATAAATTATTATAGGATTAATCATCGGACGGATATAAATTAAAACTACTTAGCAGTGATGGGAAATGAAGATACTGAAGGTCGAAAATGGTTCGTTGAAGCAGAGATCAGCCTCTGTTCGATTTTAATTTCCAGCTGACAGTCTCGGTGGGTCTCGTATCGTAGATTTGGCACCTGCGCAAAAATGCTGATTGTTCTAAGTGTTCTAAGTTTCACAATTGCAGGTCTGCATTTGTGAGACTTAGAATACATGTTGCTCATATCAATCAAGTATAGCGCTGAAGCCGTATTTTATTTTGTTTATCATGGGGGCAACCACCAAGATCACAGTGGGTGAGATTAAACAAGTTCAGCCAGCCTACTTTGCGCATCTGCCACATCAACGAAACGATACCACCAGCATTGAAACAATCAACTATGAACAGACAGACATGTGTCTACCGAGGTGATGTTGCCACCCTTGGGATTTCCGTTGCCAATAACCTTACAGACAATACAATGAACAGGCAGCAGACTGCATTAGTTAAACGTGCACAGATTATCGCCCTACACGAGACAGGTCTCTCAACCCGGGCGATTGCACAGAGGCTTGGAGTGTCTCGCACCACAGTACAGAAATGGATATATATATATATATATATATATATATATATATATATATATATATATATATATATATATATACTGTATATCTCTATCTATCTATCTATCTATATGTATCTATATACTGTATATATTTATCTATATCTATATATATCTCTCTAAATACATATATTTATCTCTCTCTCTCTCTCTCTCTCTCTCTCTCTCTCTCTCTCTCATTAGTTCTGTGTGTAATTAATTTACAACAGCGACAGCAAAGAATATTCTGACATATGTTAAAGCATACAGGTAATATTCTATGAAATCTGTTACAAAGCTCCATATATTGGTAAGCTATGCGCTCACACATAGTGTGCAATTAATTTCAGATCAGCCTCGTATAGTGCGTGTCCCACACATCGACTGAAGGGAAAGACATTGATGTTAAATTCTTTGGTAGATGTTATGTTTGGCCTATACTTTCAGAAAGAAGACCACGGCCACGATTAACTTCCTGTGAAGATGACGAAAACATCCGACGAGCAGTGCAGGAGTTCCCATTCACTAACGCTGTAACTATTCGGGAGCGTTTGCAACTAAATGTGACGGCGGAGACTGTGCCAAAACGGTTGAAGGAGGCAGGTATCGATCATAGAACTCCCGCCATAAAGGAACTTCTGAGTGACCAGCACAGAGCAGGAAGATTAGCATTCGCCCGCGAGTATGTTGATAAAGATTTGGATTACTGGTCACGAGTCGTATTCTGTGACGAGAAAACCTTCAACAGCACCAACCACGGTATCATTCACAACTGGAGACCTAATACCACAAGGTGAGCAATAGGAATCCTACGAGGATCGTAGACGTTCATTTGGCCCTGACAAGAATTCGCTTTGAATTAAACGTAACATAAATTGACAGGAGTGAGATATGTCCATTATTATTCCATTGTTTTACACTAATATTTGAATATTTTTATGTACTATGTTACAAGATACCTATCTGCAGAGACACATTTTACCAACATTTAAAGAGACTACCAACCCCATAATGTGATATTGAGTCACAGCTTCAGTGTGCATGATTGAGTGAGTGTCATGCTCTGGGGGGAAGCTGTGTGTAGGGTAATTATGGCTAGAAATGAGGCGCATGATGCACCCCCTCAGAATACACATGAGTTACAGCTGTGTATCACTACTAAGTGTTAACCTGCCGCTAATATTGTGACAGGTTAAAATATGACTATACATTAATATTAGATTCTTTATTCAGGAGATACGACAGTCAAAATATATATGAAGAGACAAGGAGTGGACACGTCACCGTGAACGTGTGGGGTTGGATTTGCATCCACGGCATGGGAGACGTAGTGAGGATCGCCGGTAGATTCACTGCTGCCAAATATCAAGATATTTTGGAGAATTTCTTCCTCCCATCACTTCAGCGGCGCAACTATCCATTACCTCCTGGACCTATAATTTTTGTACAGGACCGCTGTCCCATGCATACAGCCCGCATTGTTCAGGAGTGGTTTAGAGGTAGACAGGATCTCGAATTGTTAAACTGGCTGGCTAAGGGCGCAGATATGAACCCCATAGAAAATATCTGGGCCAATATGGTTAACAGTTGGAAGCCAGAGATGGAGAGGACACAAGATGCAATAATGGTTCACACACTTGCCTAGTGGGAAACGCTGCGGAACAGGCCACTTCTCGTCCGGAATCATGTTGCCTCCATGCCTGACAGGCTGTGGGCAGTGATAGAAAAGGAAGGCGGCTGGACGCAGTACTAGGCTTGTTAATGTGATAGTGTAAATATGTGGGTCGTTGGTCTTTATTCTTAATGTAAATATGCCAGTGTTGAAACATATATATTTCTTTATACATGTACTCTTGTTTACTTATTAATATATATTTTGTAGGTTAAGAATGCCCTAAGAGCGGTCATCTGTAGTACCCAAATACATTCATAATGTAAATTATATGCATCTTGATGACAATCCTTTCGTTAAGAATACAAGAACTTAGCAATTTACCACTGAAAAATTTATATATATATATATATATATATATATATATATATATATATATATATATATATATATATATATAATGTATAATTATATATATAATTATATATTACCGTACTAAATTCCATCAATATTCTTTTCTTTATCCTTGTCTTGCCTAATTGGCCTTAATGATACGAGGATCAACAGTGCAAAACTTATTTAGCTTAATGGATGACCATTCACACTGCTTGCTCTCAAAATTATGCTGCTTGGCAGGTCTTCCTGCTCGTTTTCTCGCATGGATTTCCTTAATGAATCCCGTATGTCTTCTATCACACCAAGCCTGATATTTTTTTCTAACATTGATATGGTGACAATAAAAATAAAAACAATTATATGTATAGTATTATAATTATCCCCTGGGGAAGGGGGGGAAGTTAGAATACCACCCAGGTATCCCTTGCATGTCGTAGGAGGTGAGTAAATAGGGAGCTTTTTCTCCTCCCTGCCTCTTCATTCTTTGTTGTTATTTTTCTGTCCCACCCCTTGCCATAATTCCTTCTGATTTCCTTTCTTTTTATTCTGCTGCAATATTGTGATACGTGGGTGGCGGCCAACATGCACTCCCCAGTATACAGTTTTGCAGCATCATTTATGTACGGTATGGCTTTCACTCTGCCAAGTTCTCCCATTAAGCAGCTCTCCCACTGGCTCGATCAGCTGCAGGAAACCGGTCACATGGAATTGTTGTGTGTCATAGGTTGCAGTGACCAAGACCAAATGAGTATAGAATAATATATAGGATGTCCTAGGTCGTATGTGCCACACTTACCGAACGACTTAATTACGTTAATCTAAGAATACAATATTCTATGGTGAAATATCCAAAACTATTTATTAAGCCAAGCATTAAATTAACAGTATATATGGGGACTCACCTTAAATATAGAGTAATTAAGTTGTTCTGAAGTATTATGATTTAGATTATATTATTATATATTATTATGTTATATGTCGTTGGACCTTGGTCAGCGAGACCTGTGGCACACAACAATAACTATCTGTGCGACCGTTTTCATGCAGCGGGCGGAGCCTGAACGAGAACCAGATTAGCAAGTCCAGTGTAGAAACCTCCAGCTATACTGATGAACTCATGTTTCATTGCCGTTATAGTCTAACCATAACCTTCAATCTACTCTCCGTCCCTCTCTCTCTCTCTCTCTCTCTCTCACATTCTGCCATTCAATACACCTATTTGCACACTATCATATTCCTTTAAACAGTTCTCACTCCCACACAAAGACCAACTTATAAGTAGTGAAAAATGTTCTTATCCTTTATACTATTACCTTCATAATCCCTTACATCTACCCACCCTGAAACCCCCTAACACAGCCATGCGCAGACGTTGGCATTTTCCCTTTAACCTCATCCATTATGTGACATACTTTTTGTTTTATTCATGCTACTTCAAAACGACCTGATACAATTCTGAGTCGAACTTTCATACTGAACAAGTTAAGGAATGCTGCAGATGACCTCTCCCGTGCAAAAGATATCCGCTATATTTTAGTAAACGTACTTGTTGGTATCACAAATAGACTAGTAAATTGGACACTGTAGTGAATAGATAAAACCTTCACTTTCACATTCCCACAATCCCTCTTCAAACTCTCGGCTTTCAGAGGCGGCCTGCAGACCTAATGGACCCAGGTTCAAATCTCAGCTGGGGCAGGGAACAGTTTGAGGAGTTGAATTTCATAAGAAGCAGACTTTTCTGATCTACCAGGTGACCCGCCGACATGACATAAAAGTACCCCAGCTAATACCAGTACACCAGTCCTGTATGAGAGAGCCCTTGCATTTATTCAATATGGCTGGTGGGTGTTAGCGCCGAAGTGGTGACATGTGAAGATGTAGGAGGATTACTGGGCCCCAAGGAGGATTACTGGGACTTGGGAATAGGCCCTGAAGCCTTTGCCCAGAGTCGGATACATAACAAAAAAAAAAAAAAAAAAAAGACCACCTTATAACCTTCCACCATGACCTACATCTGTAGTGCTCCTCAGTGAGAGTGAACGGGGTAGGAGAAAAGCAGCGGAAGGTAAATCGATATGTAGCCTAACTCTACGTCCACACAATCCTTATCTCAGCCACGACAGACGGTCGTCCCATGTAGGCTATCTTTTTTTCAAAATCACAGGAAAATCTCTTCTCGTGCATTACTTTGAAACATGTTATCAGAGTATTTAACCCTTTCTATTGGGTAACGTCTTTATTGATTGAATCAGCTACTTCCACACAACTTTATTCAGAATGAGACCATATTGGTGGGAGCCTCTCACTGATCCGCAAGAGGGCATGGTCATGGCTGGAAGGGCGGGAGAGGGATGGGGAGGGAGGAGAGAAGACGCGGTGGCACCTGGGCGGGTGGGGGTAGGGGGCGAGGGGGGAGGGAACTGGTCAGTCAGTAATGCGTCATTCCCCCTTTTACTAGCTCAGCGAACTGTTTTTGTGCATTACGAAGGTAAATAACATAGTCTTTCATCTGAGAATTTTTTCCAGGTGGTGAATCATTCTCTAGGTTTGATTGTAATGGCTACAGCTGGCAAAGTGCCTTCTTTCAAGGAGGAGGATGACCACAACAAATGTAAGGAAGAGAAGGAAATCAGGTAGAATGCCGAGATCTGGTTGGATGGACAGCCCCTCACCCAGCTCACAGGTGGTAAATTGCCATCTAGCAGTGAGGACCCCCAGTGGCTGTTCCATTTTCTATGGAAGGAAAAGTGGATGTTACCAGATGCTGCAATGATCATGGACTCTGAGGTCGCTGGATTCTGGTATTGTGCCAGAATTTCAGTGACACTGAGCAAGCACGGGAGTCCAAAAGAGGAAAATCTGTACGAGGAATGACAATCCCTGAGCAATAGGAAGGACAGGAAGACAGAGGTCGAAGAATGAATGTGAGCTAACTTCAGACTGAAGCTGAAGAAACTCTTTGGCTTCTTTGGCTTGGTGCACATGCCATGAAGCTGCTGAGGAACGAAGAGGACAAGGCGTTTCTGAAGGCTCACAGGGAAGAAGGCCACCAAACCATCATGCTTGATAACAACCAGAAGCTGTCTGATGCTGAAGCGAAGAAGCATGAGGGAAAGGAAGCTTCCTGAGTTCGGAAACTACGAGAGCAGCAGCAGCTGGCACCTTTGAAAGCTTCTGTTGAGTTGGAGGACTCCGAAGAAGACAAAGAAGACAGAGACCCTGTTCCCTGACCATCCGTGTCAACTACCACATTCTCACCCAAACAACGACGATCCTGATCTTGTGCACCTGTCATCACTTTGGAGTTGTCTAATGCTCTGGACCACATGAAGACCAGCAACCACAATGCTGTCCACATCTTGCCTGCTGAGGCACCTGTGTATGGCAAGGATCCTTCAATTATGAACGCAGAGCATTCACGGGGGGCAAATAAGGCACATGGTGAACAGGCGGTAGCTCTGCGCTCATCCCTCAGGCCCGATGTTCCCTTCACTATTCAGTGCGACATTAAGTTGGTTGCTGATGAACCTGGGCAAGAAAAATTTGAGTATTTACCTATCCTGGTGTCTGGAGAGGAAATTGTGAAGCTGCTGAACGTCCTCAAAATGCAATCAGGAACAGGAGCCGACATGGTGGAGATGATCTTTGCTACTCTGCAAGAATGGGACCTGGTGGATTCGGTGACAAACATGACCTTTGACACAATTGCTAGCAACACTGGAATTAGCTCTGGAGTCTGCATCCCTCTGCACCTGCAGGAAGCACAGCAGTGAGATCATCATCCAGAAAGTCTTCACAGTTTGCACTAACATCATCTCATTAGGGCCAAACATCCCCCTCTTCAAGTGTTTCAAGCAGGGATGGACCTCCATTGCAGCTGATCATTTCCAACTGCTTGCCAATCTTCCTACCCATTGCAATGGGGTCATTACCTTTTGCCATCTTCAACTCATTGCCGAACAGCCACGGGAATGTTACTGGGCATTGCCTGAGCTCACGGTGATCATCCATAGTGGGGCTCCTTCTCGTGGCTTCCACATTTGTGGCCTGGCACTTATCACAATGCCTGCTGGATGGCCAAAATCATCTACTCAGTCAAGATTTACCTCTTCTGCAGGCAGTTGAAGCTCACTGTACGAGACCTTGCCACATTCGTGTGGTTTGACATATTTGTTGTCATGATTTACATCCCATACTGGTTCACAGGATTTGCTGCTGCATCTGTTTCTCGGCACCTTTGACTTCTCATCCACTGCTATGAAGGCCTTCAGTCCTCATCTCTGGTATAGCCAAAAAAGTTGTGTCTTCTTTCCGAACCCCATAAACATTCTTACAGATACGTCGAAGCAGAAGGGATAGCTTCACAAGTCTGGCAACTGTGTCAGATCAGACGGTGGTGAGGGTGAGTGGTTTGGGGGTGGAGGTGGGGTAATGAAGGATGTGTGTGCTGTAGTTGTTGTTGGCAGTGTAGTCTAGCATTACACCGCATAGTAAAGGTGCTAAATGTGATATTACACGATTTAATACCTGTAAATAATGAAATGTATCGTCAACCAGAAGTAATGCCTAGATCGTGTAGCCAATCAAATTTTTAATGAAACAACGAGGTGCAACCCCGCCCCCTCTCCACTTTCTTGCCACACCCCCTCCGTCGGGTATCAACAAGCCACATGACATCGGAATAAAGGACAGAAAGCTGTGCATTTACAGTATGTTTACCTTCTGAACATGGCAGGATATATTGTATATATACCATGTGTGGTGTGGCAGACGCATGCGGTGCCTTCACAGTAAAACGAGAAAAGCATTCCACAAGTGGTTAGTGTTTTGGTTAAGGGGTGAGGGAAAGCCATAGATATAAATAAGTCTATATGCCGCATGACACTACTTGAGATGCATCTGCCCGGCTGCCTTTTTGGAACGGTTGAGGCAGATGATGTGATCCTAACAATGGGCAAAGTTGACCACCATTTGCCTAGAAATGCCGCAACATTGTGCTGCTTTTGGGTGTAAAAAGCGTCGGAATATATCAAGACTGACACCAATAGCATGAGCGGTTCAACTGTCTTGATATGCAAACGTCCCTCAGCCGCATGCCTATCCCCAGAAAGGAGGATGGCAGTTGCAGAAGGGAAATTTAAACCTGCAGTCCACCGAGTTCACGTTTCAGATGAACCAGGAACCACAACCATTACCACCAGAACAACAGCCACCACCACCACAACAACCATCACCACCACCACAACAACAACCACCACTGTAACAACGACAACCACCACCACCACCACCATAACAACAGAGATCACCACCACCACCACCACAACAACAACAACAATCACCACCACCACCACCACCACCACAACAACAACAACAACCACAACAACAACAACCACCATCACCACCACCACAACCACCACCACCACCACAACAACAACAACAAAAACCACCACCACAACAACAACAACCACCGCCACCACCACCACCACCACCATAACAGCAACAACAACAACAATAACCACCATCACCACCTCCTCCACAACAACATTCATTTTCATAGTCTGAATTCACTCTGAAACAAGCCCCACTATTACATCCTTGACCACTCCAAGATGGCGGCCGTACAGACGCACCGCTGCCGTACTGAAGAATGGGCGATGCGGCATCTAATCTTATTTATATCTATGGGGAAACCCAGCCACAGGTGTTACACAAGGTGATAAAACCAAGACATACAGCTACCAGCATATACTGTAGTCATATCTTCACAGTCATTCAGGTATCTATACTGGACGACGGGAAATAGAGGGGAGATTCTAGTTATCACTGATAAAAGCTGTTTTATATCATATTTGTGACGTTTCTTTAAATTCCAAACACTTCTTATGAAACGTATTCCATCGTTATTCCATCCTCTGATGTATTCCAAATATGAAAGTTGAATTAGACATAACAACCCTTGTATATGAAACTGCAGTATATTTTGATTACATGTAAACTCATGATGATGCATATGTAGACATTTAGTGACATAATAGTGATAAAAATTGACTATAACCCTATTACCCAGTATGTTATTCCCAACAATTTCCACCCGACAGTAATACATGGCACCCCAAACCACTCACCCCCATCACCGTCTGGTCTGACACAGTTGCCAGACTTGTGAAGCTATCCATGCTGCTTCGACGTATCTGTAAGAATGTTTACGGGGTTTGGAAAGAAAACACGACTTTTTTGGCTGACTATACCTCTCTGGGGAGCTGGTTGGCTTGGCATTCTTCGACGAGTCCCTCAACTTGGAAACAAAGAGGGCCATGGCCACAGCTCTGGAGAACAAGGAGGGTGGTGAGCCTGAGACGAGAAGGACTCTGGAGCTGCATATGGTTGTCATTCGAGTGAAGAACCTCCCTGATTTCGTAACGAGCACCACTCGCTGCCTTCCATTCTTCTTTGGCTCCTCTCATGGGTTTCTGGATGTCAACCCATCCACATGGGTTGAACGAGATTGCTACAAGAAACCCAAGCTGTGCGTCCAGTCACTGAAAGTCACAAACACCCTCGCTGTGAGAAGAGTTGTGCTCCCTGTCATCACCAAAGACGAAGAACATTGGCAATTCCTGTTCCAGGTTTTAGAGGTTCATTGTCAGTGATTCCTGGAATCTTAAAAGGCAACCATGGCCTCTAAAACTAGGCAACAATGAGTGGGGGATCTGTTTCCAAGACATCCCCTCAACAAGGGGCTAATATTTACACTGTAAGGGGGACCTAGGTGCGCCGGCTGGGTTTTAAGCCCAGATGGCACAGAGTCTGAACTTCTGGATCTTTGGGGCACCAGTAAATACTACAGTTGAAGACTGAAATTTTGCATGGAGGGTTTTTGTACCAAGAGGAACAAAAGCTCAGAGTGGCCCTTAAAAATCTACAACTTTGAAAATATGGACCACCCCAACATATACATACATATATATATATATATATATATATATATATATATATATATATATATATATATATATATATATATATATATATATATATATATATATATATATATATATATATATATATATACTGTAGAGAGAGAGAGAGACATATATACATTATATAGATATATAGATAGATATACTAGTATATATATAAAGCGCCATGAAACAAATAACTCAAAGTCAAATGGCGACCCCTTACGGGATTATGGCGTCTGGCAATAGACATAGATGGATAGCCATCAGACTGAAAGGGATAATATACTGAGCTCGAGGTCCAAGACAATTGATGATAGCCAGTTAACAAATAAACATCTGCTTTAATTCCTTTGCTCCTTTCTTCCTTTTCCTCCTGCCTTCCAGCTCACTCATCTTTGCTTCATTTCATATCCTCTCTCCTTCTTGTCTGCCAGCCTCCCTACTTCTCTGCCTTGCCACTCTTTTGTTTCAATGCTTGTCTTTGTCTGCCTTCCAACAAGCCTGGTTGGCACTGTTTCTGAATGCCTCTCTATGAGTCTGTCCATACATAAATATGTCTTACTGTCTGTAAGTGCTTGTATATGGCTGTTGGTGTAAGTGTAACAAACTGTCCGTGTGCCTTGAATTATCGGGTTTAATTTAAACCTTCATGCCCACATCCCAGTTTCCAGTAGCGATTCAATAAATCCCCCCCCACACACACACATTTATATGTGCGTGCCTGTGCTCGTCGACCTAGTCTTCGCGGTCATAAGTTCTCCTACTTAATCTTTCCGTCAGTCTGTCTGCCTCTGTACGTACCTTCAATCTATTTCATATCGGTGTCTGTGAATCCATCATTTGGGTTAGTGGTGACAGACGACGCCCTATTCCCCGCCGTCCATTTCTGGATTACCAGCATGAACAAATTCACACACTATATTTCTCTCTCTCTCTCTCTCTCTCTCTCTGCATTGTTTTCATTATTCTATCACTTACTGTGACCTGTCCATTACTATACTGATATGCAAATTGCACGAACCATATTTGAGTGTATCGATGTGTCTTTCTGTTTAGCAGTCGCACGCCCTTTGCCACGCGTTAGATAATGAACATTAATGATGTTACACACACACACACACACACACACACACACACACACACACACACAAAATAAATATATAAATAGATAAATATGTTTGTACTATAAACATACGAGTGTATATATATATATATATATATATATATATATATATATATATATATATATATATAGAGACAGATAGATTGACTGAGAGAGAGAGAGAGAGAGAGACATCTGTACACATAGTGAACCGGTATATACTCGTGTGTGTGTGTGTGTGTGTGTGTATATATATATTCCTTGACTGAGCCAATCTTTGCCACGTTTTCCCTACAAATTTCTCTATCTCATCTCTCCATCTCCTGTCAGGCCCTTTTCTGCTAAGCTTACAATCTCTTTGTGTCCAGACAGTCAGCTTTTGCTACATCGGTTATCCCATATACTTGCTACATAGCCTGCCCACTTCCATTTCTGTTCTTTTATAATTTCTATAATTTCTTTGACTGTAGTCTGCTCTCTCACCCAAGTTGATCTTTTCCCGTCTCTTAAAGTTATTCCGAACATTGATCTTTCCATTGCTCTCTTAGAACAGATTAATTTATTTTCCATCAATTTTGTCAGTTTCCAGGCCTCATAGTCATAGCTGGAATTATACATTCGTTATATACTTCTTGCTTCATACAAACTGTCAAGCTGCTTTTCATAATGTCTCTGTGTTTACCGAAAGCTTTCCATCGAATTGTAACGCGTCTTTTTAATTCGCTATCATGATCTTTCGTTAATTTTACTATTTGCCCTAAGTAATTGTACTCTTCGACTTCTTCAAGGATATCTTCGCTTATTTTAATGATCCTCTTAATTTTACTCCGGTTCATCTTTAGCCCTACTTTGAGACTTTCTCTGTTCAGGTCATTTAACATTTCTTGCAATGCCTCTGCTGTTTCTGAGATTATGATAATGTCATCTGCAAATCTTAAATGGTTTACCTTTTCTCCATCTATGTTCACTCCTTTGTTTTCCCATTCTAGCTTCCTGAAAATACCTTTTAGGCATGCTGTAGATAATATACGTGAAATGGTATCTCTCTGACGAACGCCCTTCTCAATCTTAATTTTTTCCGAGTCCTTATCTAATTTGACTGTAGCAGCTCCTTTTTTATGTATGTTTTCGAGCAGTTTTACAATGTTCTCATTCACTCCTTGTTCTCGCAATGAATTTATGATTGTTATGTGCTCCACTGAGTCGAAAGCCTTAATCGTAATCAATAAAACATAAGCACAGAGGAGTAGACTGTAGCACCAGTCGAGCAGGGCAATACTCCCAAGGCGGGTGGAGAGCTGATGACAGGGAAAACTGGAGCTCCCATTTCATCAGCCCTCAGGACTAGTTCCTGACCACCTTCCTTTGCTGAATGTTTTCAGTGTTTCAGTAACACAAAGAGTAGGCCAGCATGCACTGTAATACATGTTTCTCTAACTCTCAGCACGAAACTACATGTACAGTACACACTACACTTCCTTTTGAAAATTGAAAAATAAAAAATGGCTTCAATAAATCATGCCTCGGAGTCCCCGGGGAGGGGGGGACCATAAATGCCCCCACCATCCGCCCCTCTCCCGGTGACGACTCGAAGAGCTGCCTGGAACAACAGTCTGACTAACTTCTTCATTTCTGCAATATTTGCGACCTTTCCTCTAACTTTCTCTCAGTTGAACATCACCTTTTCTCCTCTAAACCTCACCTTTTCTTCCTTACTGAGACTTAGCTGTCTGAGGCAACTGACAGCAAACCCTTTTCTGTATACTCCTACTTTCTATATACTCATTTCAAAGCCAAAGGTGGCTGTTGTGTATATGTACACAACAATTTATCTTGCTTTTGTGATCCTGAACTTGATTCTTCCGAATTCTCTACTCTCTGGCTTCTACTTTCCTGTCATTCTCTGACTAAATATATCTGCACTGTTTACTTATCCCATAATTCTACTATCAAAAATTCTTTGACTATCTTACTTCCGCGATGGAACACATTCTATCCATTTCTCCTTTCTCTGAAATCTCCATTCTAGGAGATTTCAATGTTCACCACCACCTTTGGCTCTCCTCTCCTTTTACTGATCCACCTGGTGAACAAGCCTACATCTTTTCTGTCCTTAACCCGCCCTGTCCCAACCACTTTTCCACCACTGATTCCCCCTAGTCATGACCATTTTTGGAAAAAAATTTTTTTGGCTCAAACCTCAGCTTTTGGTGAGAAACATCGAAAATTCATAGAGAAGTCGCTGACCTGAGTTTAAAATACTCGATACAGGTAGCAGTACCTCCTCACCTTACTGTGTTTTCTATCAGGCTGGCTCCAAAGAAAACGAGTTCAATGGGAGGGTAACCATTCCACACCACTCATAAACGGTGTTTATTTATTCATTTGGTACAAATTAATATGTAGTACGAGAGTATATTGGTTTTCACACAATGATATAGGGAATATAAGCATTGTTTCACTCACCAAACACATCAACATACATGACCTTTTTTGACGACATTACCTGATCATCATTTCTGACTGTTTCTTCCTCTAATGCTATGTAAAGTTTGTCCTCCACATTGTCATCGATTGGGGAATCACTCTGGCCCTGAATTTCGTACTGTGGCACGACATGTCTTTACTGGCCAGGTCACTGGTAACAGGTGAATTGCCGAGACAATGGCATGCAGGGGAGGAGGTCATGCTGGGTAAGGCATTGTCCCTGCCTGGCATCTTGTAGAGGAAGGTGTCCCGTGTATATGTACCAAAAATCACTCACGAAAATTGAAAATTGTGCAAATTAGGGACCTTGCAATTGATTTGCGTTTATGTACATCAACGGGATTGACAGTGACAAAACGTGTGGACGTTTATTCACGTCAGTGGGATGCAGCGGGTTAATGACCCACAGCAGCTTGTACAGCACCCTACCCATATCCCTGACCGCCTTGGAGAGTGCTGCAACATAACTGACCTCTTCCATACAGCTAATCCTTCTGCTTACACTGTTAATCTTTCCTCTCCGTTGGGCTCCTCCGATCACAACCTTATACCTTAACCTGTCCTATCACTCCGGTATGCTCCTGTGGACCCTGCAAAGAAACGTTGAGTGTGGCACTTTGGAGCTGCGACTTGGGAGGCCCTCTGGCAGCACTTCTTTAATATTCCTTGTAATGATTATTGCTTCTGTGGCCGGAAGACATCTGAGTGTGCCTTGCACATAATGGAGGTTATTATCTTGGGCAGGAAAGCATTCATTCCTTTCTCATATCCTTTGACTAATGCAAGAAAGCCTTGGTTTAATCACGTTTGTTCTAATGCAGTCTGCAACAAGGAGAGGGCCTATAAAAGGTACAAGAAACAACCCACTCCTGAATCACATCTTTTTTATGTTTCTGTCTGGAATCGTGCTAAGTCTGTTCTTCGCTCTGCTAAAAATAATTCCATCTGTACTAAATGCTCTCAACTCTTCAACTCGAATTCTTCCCACTCCTTCTGGTATCTTGCCAAAAAGCTTTCTGACAACTTTACCTCATCTTCCTTCCCTCCTCTTTCGTACTCTGATGGCTCTGTAGCTATTTCTTCTACTGATAAAGCATATCTCTTCACTCAGACTTTCTCCTCCAATTCCACCTTAGAAGATTCCGGTGCTGTTCCTCCATTACATCCTCCCTCTGACTTCCTCATGGCTGACATTAAAATTTCTTCAGCTGATGTATTTTCTGCCATCACTGACCTTAATACTACCAAGGCATTTGGGCCTGATGGGGTCCCTCCTGTTGTCCTCAAGAACTGCACTTCAGTGCTATCACCCTGCCTAGGTAAACTCTTTTGCCTTTGTCTTTCAACTTGTACCTTTCCTTCTTGCTGAAAGTTTGCTCTCATTCAGCCAGTCCCAAAGTAGGGTGACCATTCCCAACCTCTACCATCCAATTCCTTTAACATCCTGTATCTCAAAAGTTTTCGAGTCTATTCTTAACAAAAAAAAATTTAAAGCATCTTTCCTATCACAACCTACTTTCTGATCGTCAGTTGAGGTTCCGTCAGGGATGCTCCACTGGCGATCTTCTTGCCTACCATTCAGACTTCTGGTCATCCTCCTTTCGGGACTTTGGCAAAAGCTTTGCCATCGCACTTGACATGTCAAAGGCTTTCAGTCGAGTCTGGCATAAATCTTTAATTTCCAAACTACACTCTTATGGTTTCTATCCTTCAATCTGTGCCTTCAACTACAGCTTCCTTTCTGGTCGTTCTATAGCCGCTGTTGTAGATGGCCATCATTCTTCTCCTAGATCTATCAACAGTGGTGTTCCTTAGGGCTATGACTATGCCGACATGTCGTAAAAATACCCCCGCTAATACCAATACACCAGTCCAGTATGACACAGCCCTAGCATGTATTCAATATGGACGATGGGTGTTAGCGCCAATGTGGTGACATATAGAGGTGTATGGCATGTAGGACTCCTGGGCCTTGAGAGCAGGCTGTGAAGCCTATGCCTAGAGTTGGACACAAAAAAATAAACAATAAGAAATAAAAAAGTTAGTCATTATCTGTAATAACCATTTTGGCACTGTCCACTTAACTGTAGTTTTCACTCAAATTAATACCAGACTTTTTTGTTCTGAAAAAATAAGTGCTAACAGCTAATTCTTTTAATTACATTATTTTTGTTTCTGACAGAAGATGCAAAGAAGTGGTGGAACATACGAATGGGCATGTCATGGAAAGAAGGGTTGTACTTAAGTGTGGACATAAATGATGGGAGATGAATTTGAAGCAGCCAAGTTTAACAGATTGCTGTGTCACACAGTGGACGGACAGATGGCTGAAACAGTTTAGACAGCTAGCATTCTAGATAAACAGATAGACTCGCAGATAACTATAATGAAGGATAGATAGGTAAACTGGTTAGTAGGTTGGTACTTGGATAGATGGAAATGTTTCTGAGATGCCCGCCCCCCCAGGAAACCTAAGGAGGGGTGTCGCAACACCCACCCCAGGAAGGACCCACGGCCCCACACCCACCCAGGAAGAAACCCCGGGTAGGCGTATGGAGAAAGCAACAGGCCCGAGCGAGATGGGCCTAGGTGCACCACGACCCTGTGCCCCTATTCCTCTCAACACGGCCACCAGCAGGAAAGCAGTCCTGGTCATCTACATCACAGCTGGACTAGCCCTCGCCAAGACTGAGGTGGGACTTGTCTCTGCACAGTCCCAAGCAGCACCACGGTGATGGCCAGTGTATGCACGGGGCAGGACGTGACAGCTAGTGTACGCACGTTGGCTGCAACCACCCCTGGAACCAGCCCCATGGTGATGGCCACTGTACATATGTCAGCTGGCAAACCAGGTGGAGGCAGAACCGCGGTGATGGCCTTTGTATGCACCAGGGAAGGGACAGCCACTGTACGCCCCTTGTCTGCCTCCTCCTTAGGGAAGAGCACCGCGGCGATGGCCACTGTACACACTGGGGAAGGGACGGCCACTCTACGCCTTTCAGCTGTTGTCTTTAGGGTTTGTGGAACTGCGGTGACGGCCACTTTATGCACCGGGGAAGGGATGGCCACTGCACGCCCTTCATCCACAGCCCCTGAGGCTACCCCTTCAGAGGAAGTCCCTGGCAGGGCCCACCACCCATCCGGAGGCCGAGTGGGATGTCTCTCTCTCCTTCTCCTCACAGGTGCAGCCCCCCAGAGTTCGAGCAATGGTGGTGAGGAAATATCCCGAGCCCGGGGGATCCACGCCCTACAGGCCGCTCCTGGACAACACCCACCTCTATTGGACACCACAAGGAAGGGACGCCGCAGGCACCTTCTGACGGCTGTCCAACCCGGTGGAGACCGCAGCCCTCAGTCACCCAGAGACATCCCCAGGACCCTGGGAAGGGGCCTCCTGAGCCCCACCTGCAGACAACCTTCCGCAAGGGGCAGGCGAATGCAGGCATGCCTGTTGGCCCAGTTTGGCCCCAGTTCAGTGGGCCATCTCCCAGGTCGAGGCCCCACCAGGGAAGAGCCTGCCTGTACGCCAACCAACAGCCCCACCCAGACGACCTCATCTCTGGCAGGAGTTCCGTTTCCCCCTACATGTGGGGATGCCTGATGACATAGCTCCCACGCAAGGGTGCCACCTGTAACCAGCCCAGGCCCCAGCAGCCGAAGTCAAGCCTGACAGTGTCCATATTTCCCTGTACTGTGTATTATTGTTGTATAGTGAAGCCTAAGAGTGTCCATATTTACCTGTACTGTATATTATATTGTAGTGTATTCTAGTTCCAGTTTCGAAAGAACCCTGCTCAGTAGCTTGTGTTCTTAGGACGAGAAGTCGATCTAGAAACACCTTGCATAACAGATTCATCTGAAGTAAACGTTTGCAAAATGCCAGGACAGTCAATTGCTGTAACATTATGGTATGGTAGTTTGAGTATTTAGATATTATACTAAAGTGAGGACATAATGGGAAATACGATTATAATGATGATTAACAGGAGGAGGCAATGGAGTAGTAAGAGGAGGAGGAGGAAAGGGATTAGCTAGATCAGGAGGAGGAGGAGCAGCAGCAGCAGCAGGAGTAAGATGAGGAGAACCACTTGAGTGTGGCGAGGCACCTTCCACCTGTCGCCCTCAGAACCTCTACAGCACGGTTACAATATTTCAGTGAGTCACAGGAACAGCACAATGACAGAAGCTGTCCAGCCAATATTAACTGTTATGCCGTTGATGCCAATGTAAAGAAAGTGGAAAGGCAAAGAAAAGAATGACGAGGCAGCATAAGAAAGGGTACTCCCATTATAATGATGATAAGGATGAGGACGACAAAAAGATGAAGAAGAAGAACAACAACAATAATAATAATAATAATAATAATAATAATAATAATTACTACGTACTACTTCTACTACTACTACTACTACTACTACTACTGCTGCTACTACTACTACTACTACTACTACTGCTACTATTACTACTACTACTACTAATAATAATTATTATTATCATTATTATTTTGTGGTAGGTGGGGGCACTCACCATCCACTCACTCAATGTAGTGTTGCTCTCGGATGTCTGCCCTGTCCTATCCTCCATGCTTCTTTCCTTCTATCTTCTTCCATCTTTCTTTCCTTCATTCTTTCCTCGTCCTTCTGCCCACGGGTGACTTTACACTTCCTCTTCTGTCTTTCATTCCTTCATTCTTTCCTTTTCCTTCTGCCTATGGGTTACTCTACACTGAATGACAAGCCAAATGGTTTCCTGTACACCAGGAAACTATTTACTATGCTGGGTGGTAACCATATAAACAAATTTTGACGCCTGGTGGTTTAGTGGGTAATTATTGTGCTCCAATCGGATTGAGCCGGTGAAGGTTTATATCCAAGGAGTGGTTGGGGTTTATTGCTCATGTAATGCCACTCAGGGATGAGTTAGGTTGGTCTCTCTCATCTTAACCCGCCCCGTCCCGACCACTTTTTGACCACTGGTACCCCCCAATCCCAACCATTTTTCGACCCTTTTTTTTTTTTTGCTAAAACTTTCGCTTTTGGTGAGATACATCGAAAATTCATAGAGAAATTGCTCACCTGAGGTTTAAAATACTCATTACAGGTAGGAGAGCCTCCTTACCTTACTGGGTTTTCTATCAGGCTGGCACCAAAGAAAACGAGTTCTATGGGAGGATAACTATTTCACACCACTCATAAACGGTATTTATTTATTTACTGTTACGAATTTATATGTAGTACAAGAGTATATTGGTTTTCAAGCAGTAATATAGGCATTATAAGCATTGTTTCACTCACTAATACCTGACCTTTTTTTGCCACATTACCTGATCATCATTTCTAACTGTTTCTTCCTCTAATGCTATGTAAAGTTTGTCCTCCACATTGTCATTGATTGGGGAATCACTCTGGCCCTGAATTTCGTACCGTGGCATGACATGGCTATACTGGCCAGGTCACTGATAACAGGTGAATTGCTGAGAAAAGGGCATGCAGGGGGGGGGAAGAAGGTCATGCTGGGTAAGGCATTGTCTCTGCCTGGCATCTTGTTGAGGAAGGTGTCCCGTGTATAAGTACCAAAAATGACTCGCGAAAATTGAAAATTGTGGAAATTATGAACCTTGCAATTGCAGGACGTTGAAGTACGTCCTCGGGATTAGCTGTGACAAAACGTGAGGACGTGGAAGTACGTCCTCGGGACGGCGCGGGTTAAATGTTAGGACCAACAGCCTAGCCCCGGGCTCCTACGCTCCTCATGGGGCAACGTAGGATTGGATGATGGATGGACGGATGGATCACTCAAACGGCTGATGATGATGATGATCATGATGATGATATATATATATATATATATATATATATATATATATATATATCATCAGCCGTTTGAATATCCACTGCAGGACCGGCCTATCCTGACCGAAGTCGGGACGATACTGCTAATGTATCTCTACCAAGTGGCCTAGGCTGTCTGATAGAGATTGTATATAGGGTGAAAAGTGCTTGTAAGTGTAAATGTAGTGTTGGAGTGGCTTTGGATGTGTGTGTAGTCTGTGAACCATGTGTAATCGGCCAGCGCAAGCCGACTGGGTGCAAGCATACTTTACAGTAAGCGATGCTGGTTCAACCACAGCACCCCTTGTGTCCGCCAATGCAGTACGTGGCCGGGTGAACGCTCCCAAAGTTTATTACCCTGGCGGGGCACGAACCCTGGCCCTATATATATATATATATATATATATATATATATATATATATATATATGTGTGTGTGTGTGTGTGTGTGTGTGTGTGTGTGTGTGTCAATGAATGTAGCCAAGGAGTTTAATTAGATAGAGAAGGTTATTTGGTTGTATAGTCAATGGGAGTAGCACCAAGAGAGAGAGTAATGGTGAGGTGTAAGGGATTTCAGTGTAGGTCTTCTCTGCTTCCTTAATCTCTCCGTACTTTAAGTGGCGTGATGAAATAGGCAGACTGGAGTCGATGGAGTTTATTGTGAGACAGTTACTTGAATAAATGTTAAGAGCTTGGCATGATCGATATATGGTTAGTAGGAGATTGTGTTAGTTGCAGTCCTCCTACTTTACTGACACTCATACTCCCTATTGCTCTCTGGGAATCTCTCTCCTTCTCTCCTGGCCATCTCTCTCTGGTTCTCTCTCTGATTTCCTCTCCTTCTCTAACCTTCCTACATGTGATGTCAGACTAAGGCGCGTTTTTGTGAGGCCCAGGCTTGAGCCTGGCTCGAGCCAGACTTAAGCCAAACGTCCATTCCCGTTTTTGCGGTGCCCAGGCTCAAGCCGGACTCGAGCCGCGCTTGAGCCAGACTCAAGCCAAGTCGATCCACCCCTGGAGCTGGCTTGAGGTAGCTCGAGCCCGGGAGTGTGACGTCATATGTAAACAAAGATGGCGTCTTCCATTGTGTTGTATGTGCTGTTTTCACTTTTTTTTCAAAATGCCACGAGTATGTGGCTTGCACCGATTGAATTTGATATATAGATATGCTAGAATTTACAGTTGGTGCACGTGAGAGAACATGTGTAGCTAGAGTGAATTGGACAGCTCGTTTGTGGTGCAGATCAGATCAGATGGTGTTCACTCAGTATTGCTTTTGAATCAGCACTGGGCTGTTCGTTGTCTAGTTTTTTTTTTTTTTTATGTTTTAAAATACATTTTCTAGTGTTCCATACTTCACAGAGGTATTTCTTGTAGTGGTAGAATTTTTTATCTGCATCTTCTTTTGCATATGTTAATAACTATGTTCTCTAAATTGCCTTCTTCTACTTCATATTTACTTCTTATATCTTTTAATGCATTACAATTTTTAAAGAAATGTTCAAGAGTTTCTTCTTGTTTTGTTACATAATTCACAATACGTATTTCCACCAGTATACCTTGCTCTCCAGTTTAATTTTAAAGTGTTCGAGCAACATCTGTACAGCAGTATAGAACCCTGTGTGTTTTCATAAAGTTTTTCTTCCTTAATGTCTAATTTTTTCTCTTTATAAAATATAATTGAGGATTTGTTTGTCAGTTCTTCTCTCCAACATTATTTTTTTTCGTATTCATTTACCTTCTTTATTTCATCCTTTTTTAAATTGTCCAGTTGGTTAGTATTTCTTATCCTGATTTCCTTCATATATTCCTGAATATTTTTTATCCATGTATCTCTTTTTTTTTTTTCATTCAGTTCTAAGAACACTTTTAATGCCAATGAATTATTTTCTTGCAGAAGAAAGCATATAATGAGTGGATGAGGAACAGGGGCGTCGAAGAAGCTGAGAGGAGGATGAGAGAGTTATATGTAAAGAGGAGGAGAGAGGTGAAAAGATTAGTAAGAGAGAGTAAGAAGAGAGTGGATGAGGAATTTGGGAGGAATTTGAGTGCAAAGTGGAGGGAATGTAAGAAAATGTTCTGGAAAGAGGTAAAGAGAGCTACACAGGGTGCCAACGAAGTTAGTTGGGGTGTGAAAGATAAAAATGGTAGATTTCTAGTGGAGAAGGGAGAAAAAGTGAACAGATGGAGAGAACATTTTAACGAACAGGTGGAGTCCCTCCACTGAACACTGGTCTGTACTGCTCCTGTACAAAATAAAGGAGAAGAGTAAAGGTTTCCTTGGTGACTCGCATATTTCTGAAGAAATCAAGATCTTCTTTCTGATCCAGGTGATCACTGAAGCCTTTCTGCTTTCCATGTGATTCTCTGCACCAACCCAAAGGAACATAATGTAATTATAAAGTATGGTTTTGCTAATATTCTTAATATATATAAATTTTTTTTGAGGGGGTGGGGGGACACACTGACCTAACAGCAAAGTAGCTCACTGAAGGGAACACCAGAATGGAAATGAGGGTCAATTTTTAGTTTCACACAACCACTGATCTTTTCATCAAATCTGAGCGTTTCCAATGGTTTTTGGTGTGATTCATTTGATTTTGCCCTTCAGATCTATTGCCAATCAGTGGTTTCAAAGGAATGAATATTTTTGCAATCACCTTAGAATCCACTATTTCTTTTTAGAAATAAAGGTCAAAATGAACAGAATCACACCCAAAACCATAGGAAACAGTCAGGTTTGATGAAAAAATATGTACTGTGGGCCTACTACTTACCCTAACCCAACCCAACCTAATGTAACCTAACCACCTAACCTAACCCAACCCAACTCAACCTAATGCAAGTATTATTCATTTGCGAGCAAAGTGCATAGAATGAAAAATGGTCTATATTGGCCCAGAACTTATTTGGTAAACTTATGTTTCTAAGAATCTCCGGTTGTGCGAATATAAAAATTGTCCGAAATGAGCACTACCAGATACCCACACAAGGCAATGTGACCCTATGGCAGAAATTCCCCACATATTCAATACGTTGTTATCACAAATGAATATCATCTTGATAATTCTTTTCCCCTGAAAGTATGCACTGATAAAGAGTTCATAATGCAGGTACAGTTCATTCAACATACAGGGAGTGCTGCCTGTTGCATGCACACCTGAATGAACCAGACATGTACTCATACAGCTTGTTGACCAACTTAATACTTAAATGGCCAATCATCTGCACCAAAAAGAAAAAAAATAGATATAAAAATATATATATAAATCTGGCAGGCGCAACATCTGCATGATGAAGTTAGCTCATCTTCTACCAAACTGAATAAGGCATGCCAAGCTTGTCTGGATGATCCTACATTCAAATTTTATCCAACCAACATATAGTCAGCTGCCTAGGCTCATCATCGTCCTTACCAAAATATTTGACAAACTCATTACCTGCTGCCAAGAAAACTATTGGCCTATGAAGCCTCTTCTCAGCTACCTAGTCACAAATAGACACTTATCAAAAACCGCCTTAAAGTCATACTCCTGACATGATCTAACCAGTAATACAATCATTTTTTTTTTTTCAATGTGTAGATGGGAAGTGGGAGGTAAAAATGTGGAGATACTTGTGTTGGGGTATGTTCACCTTATACAATCTGCTTCAGACAATTATGGAAGTTTGATTTTCCTTAATAGTAAAACAATGGCTGTAAGTTTACTGGCGCTGCCAAGCCTAATAAGTACGTAAATAGAAGCAATAACCTATTATCAGACTTTTACCAAATTTTTGATATGTGTTAGATCTTACGAATATCAAAACCTAACCAGTCCATGATTCCAGTTGTTCCTTTCCATCAACAACATAACTTTTTGACCACATTACAAACATGATGGTCGCAAATGTGTTGTCTCCAGCATTATTAAGCTTGCTACCACTACACCATAATATCAATAAGAGTTCAGTCTACTTTCCCATACACTGTCATTGAGAGTACCTTGTTCCTAGGGTTCTCAACAAGCACCCCAAGTTTGTAAATTTAAAGCTTTCCTTATATAATGCCCTTCATCTTTCCAGTGGTTAACACAGCTGATTTATGTACCTAGTGCCTGTTGCCATTAAAGACGACAACGCAGTGACCTGGCTCATGTATTCCTCTACAAGACTGGACACAACAGTCGCAGACTCGTGTCTCTGCAAACAACGGAAAAGTTCCCATCTGGAGGGAAGAACTACTGCTTAGATCGAAAATATCTGATTCTCCAATATCTGCCATGCTGCTTTGCGTCATCAGCTGACCGGGGTGTTTGTTTACATTCGTCAGTACGTTTCGAGTACTGTTTTTGCGGGGCCACTTTGGCTTAAGCCAAAGAGCGAAGCCAGGCTTGAGCCTCAGGCCTCACAAAAAAGCGCCCTTATATCCCCTTCTGGCTTCCGGCTAAAGCGTGTGTGTGTGTGTGTGTTTGTGTGTTGGTTATGATTCCGGCACGTGATCAGAGGTGTTTGGCATTCTTGGTTAGTCTAGGCTAAGGGATGTGTAGTTGTCTCTTCCTGGAGAACTTCAGACATAACTACCTGTTTTACATATTGTTACCTATAGCTTTATAGTTACCTACCATACAGCCGTATTACATGTCAGATCCGATCCTCATCGGACCCGAAGGCGATCGTTATCGTGATTGTTGATCGGGGTAGAGGAAGTGGTACTACAAGTCATCCCGACGCACATCAAAACACGCGCTGTCCTGACGATCCCTTGTCGTATACCAACCTATGCAGGTTAATAATTAATAGAATTAATAAAAATGTTTGGAAGGAGACTACTTTGCCTTTATATTTTTATATACTTCCCAGTACATTTTGTCACTTCATTATCAAGTCCAATAATGCTTTTATATATAGCATAAAGTTGTTATAGCAGCGACGGCTTCATGTGCACGGTTGGCAGTGCGCGTCACCATAGAAACATGACGCCAAGCTGGAAAGTGACAGAGCGGTTCCGCTGTCAGCTGCTCAGAGAATACAACTATTAAATTTGATAAAGGGAAAGGAAAAAGTGATCCAAGACAGGTCGACAAGAGCTGCTGTTCTTGATGAAGAAGAAGGCGTAGGAAGATGTAACATCAGCATTCAACGCCTCAAATCCCGATCAGCAACCTAGGACGTCTAAACAGTTTCGACGAAGCTTTGAACATGTCAAACGCAAGTAAGGGTCACTTTAATTTATCTGCATGATAATGAGCTATTGCTGTGAGGAACTGTTTCGCAAATAGTTTTCATTCCTATCACCATTCTCAGTATTTGCCGGAAGTGTGACTGAAGTAGGAGTAGCCTAGGGCTACCAGGATTTTTTATTGAGGACACATCATGATTATTGAATTAGAGTTAGGTCAGTATTTACCCCAGCATCTGTTTAACGTAATGGCAAAATTTAATACATAAGTGATAGTTATACTTACGAAGGATTGTCAATGGTTGTCTAACTGAAACTGGAGAATTTTCCACATTAAATCATTTTCATATTTGTTGGTAAGTTGCTTCACAAAACTTGACATCTTTTACAACACACTTTATTTTTCTTTATATATATATATATATATATATATATATATATATATATATATATATATATATATATATATATATATATGTGTGTGTGTGTGTGTGTGTGTGTGTGTGTGTTACCCAGAACTGTACAGTGGGACACATCCAATCATACATTTTTCAATCCATATGTTGGACAAAATTTATTCTGTAAAGGTCCACTTTATTGCCGCCAATCAATACCTCAATTCTTATGTGTGTATGATATACTTGTTATTGTTTATGTCATTACTATCGCAAGTAGGTTAATCTAGGCTAGGCTAGGCTAGGTTAGGTTAGGTTAGGTTGGTTAGATTAACGCTAATTATGCATATTAACATCTTTAACCCAACAATTTTCCCTATCTTCATAGCCCTCCCCAGTATTGGGAGCCATGTTTTAAGGCTGTTGGCAAATTCGGAATTATACACTCATTTCCGACGGTCTATAGTTCATCATAAATTAACTCTATATGAACAAAAATCAGAAAAAAATGTTGAAAACGACAGCAGCAATAAACTGGACATTTACCATTTCTTTTATGTTGTATGATTAGCCTGGTTCATGACATGGCTTAATCAACTGTTGATTCAAGTTTATCAAAAACATTGTATTGTTTAGGTTTGGTTGGGTCAGTGACAGTAATCATAATGGAATAGGTCAGGGTTATGGCAGTTCTGTACAAGCTGAACTTAGGCATTCATCAAACATCTGGCCCAGATAGTCTTGTAAAGTATACAGTCAACTGTTTCTGAAAAACCTCCATTTACTAAATTTCTGCTTGATGAAACCCTTTGAGTCAACTGAACCCAAATTTTTTTATTCATCTCAAAGCTTGTATGGTCGATGCTGCTGGCCAGTTGACAAAAGGTGTCAGTCTAGCTCATTCTGTCATTATCAGTAATTCTGCCACTTAGCCACTTACCTAGTTTTTATTTATGGTCATACTGTACTGAAGTACAGTACTTTTCCAAAAGTTCGAGTTCTAACTTTCATAAAATAACTGATTTCCTGAGATTTTTGAAAGATTCAAGTTACTGAAAACAAGTTTTGAAATAATATATTATAAAATATGAGGACTAGTATGCAGAGCTTCTAATTGTTCCTTTCCATTGGCAGATTCTTACGGAAATTATTATTAGTACTATACTTACAGTATATAGCGCAGATAACGTTTCATCTTTAACAAAGCAAGACAGTTTAGAACTGACAATATATGCCTCATGTTGGATATTATATGGTACTTTTACCCAACCTTCAGTTATTTAACTTTCTATGTAGAGGGTCCATTACATTGATTTGAGGCATACCGGTAATCATTTTCTCTGAATTATATCTGAAACTTAACCATTATGCCATTAATCTGTGGTTATTCAAATGAATTATATTGATGGACAACTTGTAACACTCTCTTTCCAGAATTAAACAAGAAGAGAGGGAGTTAAAGAAAAAACTCAAAACTACAGGCGGTGCCCCTCCCCCCAAACCTGCACAGCCCAGTGAGGAGATGGCATTAGCAGCACCACTGATAACCGAAGAACTCACGATGGGAGACAATGTACAGTAGTAGCAGTGTTGCCAGGTGCTGGCCCTAAAATATCTGTAGAATCATCCATAAAATTTCTTGAGATTTGAAAAAAATTCTGTAGATCACAATTTCACGCATATATTGACAAAAGGTATGCAAATATGTCTTAGAAGTTATCTGTGCCTTTATTAAAGAGAAAAAAATATATGATTAATTCCATACGAATAATCTACGATTAATAGTTTTATTAAGAATATGGTATGAATTTTCATATTTCAAATTCATAAAATGCGGGTTAACACAGTTACTATGGGTCAAGTTAGACACGAACCTGAAAACTTGTACCGAAAACAAGGGGTAAAAGAGCGAGCCCCTTTTTCACTTTTCGTTTTGCTCATAACTTTCAAGGCCAAATAACTATAACCTTGTTATATTAGATAACCGTAGGAACAGTCGCTAACACCACTAATAGATTCCAAATATGTCCAAACTTCCGAAACTAACTCTAACATACCTACTGCTGACTCCCTCAGAATGTAAACAAAAATGGCAGTACACCGGCGCATTCGATAGTAGAAAAATGTATATATTTAATATTGAAATTTTCGTATTAGTTCACAGATTAAGCACTTTATAAGTATATTAATTGTTATACTGCAAGTACTAGTCTAATATAGCTTAAGCGACATGATTTGAAATTAAAGAAAATACAATATTTCATAGAAAACTTTACGTTTCAAGGGTTAACTACTGTATACAATACGCTATCTTTCAGGACTGTCCTCTTGCCCACTGCTAAATTTCTCTATGGTATTTGTAAATTGAATTCCTTTCCATATTGCTTGTAAAATTTCTTGAGAATTTCTGTAATATATCAAAATATCTGTAGATTAAGCACAAAATTCTGTATTTCTGTAGATCCTTCCAAAAATCTGTAGAAATACAGAAATTTCTGTAGACCTGGCAACCCTGAGTAGTAGACACAATGGTTATTCATCCAGTGGACATGGCTGGGGATCCGATATCTAGTGTCACAATCAGTATCTCACATTTCCATTTGTAATAGGGTGTTGGTAAAATTTTATTCTTTATTATTGTAACATTTTATATGAATGCATATCCTGAAGACCGCTCCACTTCTGAATATAGCTACTATTCACCCTGTGGTTATAAATCAGTGGTTGTTTTTTTTACTGGTACTGTACATAGTAATGTGCATTTTCACGCTTGGTTTCAGTTAAATGCCAATTTTTTGGCATGTAACAACTGTACTGTACTACTGTCGTTGATATAAGTAGGCCACTGGAATTTCATGGTCCATTTCCTTTATTTCAGTGACTTGCAGTTATTGTTTAGTACAAAGGTAAGATACCTATGAAAACAATAGGCTGTGCTCAAGTCTACCTGAATGAAGTACTCTTATTTCTGAAAACTCTTAAGTGACTGAATGACAAATTGGTTTGCTGCTGGAACTACTCTGACATCTGAAAGAAAATAGATGTTTGACATTGTTGTGTCCTAAAATATATCCTGTTAAATGAGTTTGCTTCAAAGTCAGGATTCATCTGAAATGTTATCAAGGTGTAGTGTTATTTGAGTAGGCTTCAAATTCAGGCATAATTGGATGTGGTAAGAAGATGTACTGTTAACTGAGTAGGTTTCAGACTCTGGCATCATTGGAATTGTGACCAGGTTGGAATATATGCTGAAGTTACCCATCTCTTGCATTAATCCAACATTTTTTGAGGGATCAGAGTGGAGTTGAAGGATGCTTGTATAGCTGCTGCTGGGTTATGTTGGTGCTAACATCTGAATATTTCTCTTCAGTACCCAGATTGCCTATAGAAATTAAAGCAAAACATGGCACAAGACAACCCCCTCCCCCCCACCTTTTTTTTTTTATGAACCACAGACTAACAGTGATTAAGCTTATCAATTGTGTGCATACGATATAAAGATAACTTATTCAGCACCATGTGTAAACAATAATCATGTATTTCATTGACCATAATCTTGCACACTATAAATATTTTGGATATATTACTTTGTTCCTTCTCTTGCACACATGTCCTGCAGCTTTTATAAAAATGAAAATGGGTCACAGGAAGATGAACAACAATATGTGATATCTTTCCTCATATTGCAGGTGTGGCAAATGTCCAGCAGCCTTCCTCCTCTGCCCTTCCTTCCCCCAGCTCTGTGAACATTGTCAAACTTTCCTTCCACTTCATTTGTACCTCCCTTCAGTCTCTACCCCCAGGCGAGTACCCCGTTTCTAATTCTTCTACTTTCTTCCAGCCCACCCTCTTTAACATGCCATCCACTTCATTTGTACCTCCTGTTAGTCATCCCTCACTTGGGGAGCACCATTACAACCCCCATTTTATGTGCTCCATACAGTATTCCCAAACCTACCCTAACAGATTCTTCCCATGTAACTCTTTGTACTTCCTCTAATAGTCCTTTTACTGTTCCCCCAACTTCACCTTCCCCACCTTTCTTCACTTTCACCGCTCCTCGGACAAGTGCCCAACAGTCCAGTGGGTCAAGAAGACTGAATGAAGAAAATGCTTCTTGTAATGAAAGGCAGGAGCAACATCATGAATTAAGGACTGCCCTAATGAAGGAGGCCCACGCGTGGCAAAGGAAAGAACATGAGGCCTAAATGTTAGAACATCAACAAAAAATGTTGATTTTAGAAAAACAGAAGGAATTATTGGAAACAGGCAGAGAAAGGATGCTGGAATCATTTAATAAATTCTGCTGCATATAATGCCATGAGAGATTCGTATGAGTAACTGTTTCCATTTTCCATGTCGAGCATTTTTTTTTCCCAAACAGATTTATGGTTTCTTTCCAAAAAGGAATTCATATCTATGTTATAAGTACACTTGAGTTTATTTCTTTTGATGAAAAGGAAGTTTACTGCAGATTTTACAGAATTTAGATTTCATTGGGCCAAATATTTTTCTTTTTACAAGTACATTTTGGTTGTTCAGTTATGTATGATTTTTATGAAGAATAACTCTCATTCCCCAAATAACCCGTCTCAAGGATCAAGTGCCATGATAGTAGTAGTTTTTGTTGTAGTAGTTGCAGACCCAGGCTCAACTGAATGTGTACCTGGTGGACTGTAGGCTGAAGTTGCCGTCCTACTGCAGTTCACCATCCTCATTTCAGGGGATAGGGAGGGATCTGTTAAGGCTACGGTTTGGACAAGCATACCCATGTACTGTACTGCAGGTAAGCATTTGCCCATGCAGGACCTACCCATGCAGTGAGTGGATGCTCCATTAACCCTCTCCTTACTGGAGGACGCAGGGTGCATCCAACCGTGGGCAAGTACCATACTCAGGATGTGGGCCGGCATGGCCTTGGACGAGTGCTGGGAGTACCCCTCGTTTCTGCTCTCGCGGTACTTCTTAAACCTTTTATCCTCGCACCCTAAGTTTTGCCTCTATCTCCACGATTTTTTTATTTCTCGTAATCTCAAATAGTTGTACTTGCTTATGGTGCTGATAAAACGTTCGGCGAAAATAAATTATGCGCTAATTTACGATGTTTTTTTTTCGTTTGCGTTTTCTCATAGAGATATATATATCAATTTATTACCAGATGCTACAATCCCATAAGGGGTGGCCATTGACTTTGAGTTGTTTGTTTTACGGGGAGGGGCACTAACCCTTCACCAACCCACTTGTTGACAGGGAGCACGTATGGTTTTGTTATATGGTTACCACCCAGCCTTGTAAATGGTTTCTTGGCTTACAGGGAAACCATTTGGCTTGTCACTCAATGTAAAGCCACCTGTAAAGGAAAGAAAAGTAATAAGAAGTGAGAGGAAAGATGGTAGAAATAGAAAGAAAGGAGGGCAGGCACAAAAAAAAAAAAAAAAAAAATAAAGGCTAAGGAAGCAATAGGTAGCATTACATCAAGTGAGTGGATGATGATCACCATCACCTACCACTATAGAGATATATGTTTTATGGTGGTTGTTACTGAGAAAGAGTTTTAGGATATTTCATTTGCTACATTTTGGTATATAAACATTTAGTGAAGGACAATTCGGGTCAGTTTTACGACTGCAAAAGGAAATTTATCTTATGGACGCGATGCAATGCGGGAGCAGTGTTTCGCACAGCAAAAGTTGTTGCTAAATTATTTTTCCCCTGCCTTTATTTATGCCTCTGTCCGCCTGATTTTTTAAGTCATGTAATCTTGAATAGTTGCATTGATTATGGTGTTGATGAAAACGTTTCGCAAATATAAATTGATGTTTTTACCTTCATGCTTTCTCATAGAAATATATGTTTTATGGTAATTGTTACTGAGAAAGAGTTTTAGGATATTTCATTAGCTACATTTTTGTATATAAAAATTTACTGTACGACAATTCGGGTCAGTTATACGTACCGCAAAAGGAAATTATGTTATGGTTGCGCTGCAGTGCAGGAGTGGTGTTTAGCACGGCCAAAGTTCTTGCTAAATTATTTTTCCCCTATCATTATTTATGCCTCTATCCGCCTGATATTTTATTCATGTAATCTCAAATAGTTGTACTTGCTTACTGTGTTGAATAAAACATTTGGCGATTTTTTTTTTTTTTTTTAAATAACGGAAGAGAGGAAGGAAAAACAAATGATTAAAAAAAAATCTAATCCATGCACCAGATTATTGGTGTCCTCTGTTCATAAAATATCTGTATGTCGGCATTAATTTCTTAACATTATACAAACAGCATAACTAAGCATTTTTTCTCCTCACTGTTATTTTGTTTATTAGGTGCCTCTGGATTGGAAGATTTTAAAAAGTATATATATATATATATATATATATATATATATATATATATATATATACTGTATATCAATTATTTATTTTCCTTATACTCTTGTTTCATTGTTCAACTGTCACTTTCCATTTTTACATGTTGAATTTTATGGTAATGGTTTCTAATGTTCATTAGGTTATGTATACATGTATCAGCATTATTATTATATTATTTTATCCTTGCATAAACATCACAGTTATTTTTGCAATCAGTCATTTTCTTTCCATGAAACTGTGAGAATTGGGTGTCTGGACTGAGGTGACCCATGGCTATTGGCTTACCCATCCCGTCCGGGTGATATGTATACGTGTCTTTCCGGGGCCGTCCAGGGGTCATGTATAAATGATCTGGTGTTCTGTAGTATTATTGTTATTGTATTATTATTATTACGATTATGGCATTATATTACAATATACTATAATATTATAGTTTCAGCTAAGAAATTATGGTTTAAATAAAGGTGATTTTTAAGAAAAACACCTTCTGGTGGTTTGGGTGGTGAAAACAACCACCGGACGTTATGGGTTAATGTTGAAAAAAACAACTTTATTTTGACTTTATTAATATGATTACAATCACACATTCATTTCGTTTTGTTTTGTTTTTGAAGGCTCCAACATATTTGCATGTGTCAGCCTTCGTCACTTAATGGCGGCTCTCAATACTGCTCGATCTCTGGTAGTTTTCCTATTTACAATAGGCCCATAACCCTGAGGTCACACTCAGTGACCTCGTCACTGGTCTTTTTTGGCCTACCTCTCATTACCCAGCATTAACACTTCTTATTTTCTGTACCCAATTATCACACCACATCCTCTCCACATGTCCAAACCATCTCAATCTCTCCTCGTCACAACACCAATACACTCCAGCCCCATCCTACCTCAACTCTTCCATTGTAAACCTAGCCCCCCCAGGCCTAGCACTCAAGGATGCACTACATATCCACCTAATCACTGCCACTTCTGTACATTTGAGCCTGCAATTATCCTCCTCATTTACTGTCCAGGTCTCACCGCAATACAGTATTACATTCCTAATACATGGCGCATACAAAGATCCCTTAGCATGGAGGGAGAGCCCTCTCAATGTCAGGAGAGGTAACAGCTCCCTAAACTTTTTCCAAGCACTCCTCACTCTAGTCACAGAGCTGCTTCAGCCCCACCTCCAGCATATAACATGCCTCCTAAATAAAAAATCTCTTCCACACACTCAGGAGGCTCACCAGCAAGTTCAATCCTTTCACGCCTGGTAATATCCACATGCTCTCCCCAACAAACCACACACATGAAAACGGCATTATCTCGCAGACTACCCTAATACCACTACACCTCTTATGCACCATTTACCACAAACATTGCCCAAGGTGGAATTACTTTCCATGCCCTTGCAACAACCATGCTTCCTCTTCTCTGACAGTACCACCCCCAGCCCGAGATACCATCACTTTTCTTGGATCTCCATTTACTCTTAAGCCCTTGTGTCCCATAACATCTCTCCACTTCCCAAATCTTTCCTCTGCTTGCTTTTCATTCTCTGCAACCAACACCCAATCAGCATACATCTTCCATGGGAGTTCATTTCTGAAGTCACTTGCAAGGGCTTCAAGTACCATGATAAACAACAAGGAGCTCAAGACTGACCCCTGATGCACATCAACATTGAAGGAAAACTCATCACTCAAATCTCCATTCACCCTTACCTGGGTGTGAGCACCCACATACATGCCCAAAATGACCCTAACCAGCCACTCCACGATCCCAAGCTTTCTCTTTCTCCACCTTGCCACCTCTCTAGGGACTGTCAAATGCCCTTTCCGAGTCAACAAAAACAAAGTGAAGTTCCCTTTTCTTTCCAATATACATCTGAAGCTGTCGAACAATGAATATGGCATCAGTGGTCTCTTTGCTTGTCATAAACCTAAACTGCATCTCAGCAATATTCATTCTTTCTATAATCATACTTTCTAGAACTCTCTCCATTACCTTCATTATCTGGTCTAAAACCTTTATGCCTCTATAACTTTACACACACACACACACACATATATATATATATATATATATATATATATATATATATATATATATATATATATATACAGTCTATCTATATATCTATCTATCTATAATATATATATATATATATATATATATATATATATATATATATATATATATTTATATATATATATATATATATATATATATATATATATACAATATACAGTCTATCTATCTATATATATATATATATATATATATATATATATATATATATATATATATATGCAGAGACTTCACTTCACCGTGAAGATATGTATGCAAACTAACCACAGGAGAAATGAAAGGAGCGACAGTGAAAGATGGGAGAAATGGAGTTCCCTCGAGCTAAGCCCTGTATTGGACTATATAGCCCCGCTAGGGTTACAGGAGGGAGCTACCCCTCCCGGCACGGCAGCCCGGGCGAGGCTCGAACTTGCAATCCCCCGATTACAGGAGCGACAGTGAGTACTTTCGTATATTACATCTTCAGACAGAGTGAGACAGAAACGTAGAGGGTAGAGGTCTTTTATGGACACCCGCAGCAGGTAGTGTTATCTCCAGCTTAGTAGCTCAATTATCTCTAGCTTAGTATCCTGAGGTAGATGGTAGCACTTCAAGGGGTTAGCAAACAGTGTCCTAGGCATGGTTATGTAAGAAGAGGCTATAACCTAGGAGCAAACGCTGAGTGAAACCCTCGTTAAGTGTGTCCACGATGCTCTGGCGAGAGACAAAAACAAGCCCTGCTCGCTCATCACATGACCAGATGCCAATATTTTATTGGACAACATCACAACCCGGGCATGGGAACCGTGTTGGACCAGGTGAGACCGTCATTGCTGTATTCTCTGATTTGGGCCTTTATGAACTGTTGGTTCCATATTGGACAAATACAACCGTATTACAGAAATATTTTGGATTATTATTTATGGTCTCTGTCTTGGATGCGAAATGCCTGGACAAACCCGTCTTGGATGTGAGTGCACTGTGTATATACACTCAAACCTCGATATAAGGGACCTTTAAGGGATTTCAGATTTAAGGGACTCCATATTCTGCCTAACAAATGGACAAGACCATTCAAAAATGAAACATAATGTCTACGTTATACACATTAATTTGTTTCTTTATACATTACCCATACAATAATATTCATAATCATATAAATAAGTCGTTGCATTTCATAATAAGATTGTCTTTATTATGTGGTAAAACAAGTAACATTTTAAAGTAAGGGACAAGTTGATTACCCATTTAGTCCCTTAAATCGAGGTTTGAATAAATACATATAGCCTATGTATATATATATATATATATATATATATATATATATATATATATATATATATATATATATAAACTAACCACAGGAGAAATGAAAGGAGCGACAGTGAGTACTTTCGTATATTACATCTTCAGACAGAGTGAGACAGAAACGTAGAGGGTAGAGGTCTTTTATGCACACCCGCAGCAGGTAGTGGCACACAGAACAATGGATGACCTGAATTTTTACCTGCGGCTTAACTTAGGGTCACCTGCAGCAGGGAGTGGAACACAACAAAGGATGACCTGAATCTAAAAATGCACTTGACAAAGGAGGATGGAGTAGGAGGGGAGGAAAGGGGAGTGGGAGGGAGGGGGAAGGGGAGAGGGGGGAGGGAGGAAGGGATAAATACTGCTGCTTAACTTAAGACCTAGAGGATTAATGCTTGGTGTGTCCCACACAGGTGTGACTACACCACCAGGAGATGACCGGGAACAATCACGTGTTAGTCTGGAGGATACTGCTTTAAAATTAATTCAGTTAACAATTTATCACACTTAAAATGACCATAGCTCATGTTTACATTTTTTTCATATGTGCCAGAAATTAGACAAGATTCTATTACATTTCTTTCATCTAAGCTTTTTGATCTTGCTAAAATCTTGGAGCCTGTCCAGTCAATATGGTGATCACTGGATGCTTTGTGCTGAAATAAACCACTACTCCGTTGGGCTGTCCTTACACTGTATTTATGTTGTGAGATTCTAGTTTCCAAATCTTTTCCAGATTGTCCTATGTAAAATTTGTTACAGCTTTTACACGGGAATTTGTAAACAATGCCTGAATTACTGAAAGGGCTGTTCTTGATGAGGGTTTTTTTGATGGTGTTCTCATATTTGAATACTACTTGTACATTGAGTTTCCTCAGTGTGTGAACAACATCAAGAAAATTTTCATGGAAGGGGAGGACAAGGGTTCTTTGAATGTTCTGGCGATCTGGGTTATTAGTTTTCCCTTCAAGAAATCGTTTCTTGGCTGTATTCTGGCACTGAGTTAGTATGCTTTGTGGATATTTTAGCTTCTTTCCAATACTCTGAATCATTTTTAGTTCATCATCTAAAAATTCTGGGTCTGAAATTCTATATGCTCTTAGGGACATGGATATGAACACAGATCTTTTTACATTAATATGATGGTTTGAGTAGTAATGAACATATGACATAATATTTGTAGGTTTTCTGTATACCTTAGTCTTCAAAACATTTTGGTCCCTGATAACTTTTACATCCAAAAATGGAAGTTCATTATCCATTTCCATCTCATGAGTAAATTTAATCGATAGAACTAACGAATTTAACTGCAGGAGAAATTCATCAATGGGAAGACTGTTAGGCCAGAAGCACAGGATATCGTCAACGTATCGGAGCCAAACTGTTTTGCTCCTTTATGGAGGTCAGTAAATGTTTCTCAAAGTACTCCATATAAATATTTACCAGAACTGGGGAGAGGGGATTACCCATGGCCATACCAAATTCAAATGTTTGCTCAGAAACACACACTTTCAAGGTGAGGAAATTTGTTTTGGTGCCAAAAGTGGTCTAGATTGATGTTTTTAGGAGCACTTTTCGAAGATTTTGTGACAATATTAACTTTTTCCATAAGATCATGTGTTGGTCCAAAAAGTTTTTCACCCCAGACGGGACCCTCAGGCGACAATATTACCGTCTTGGACGCAAGAGTACTGTGTGTGTGTATATATATATATATATATATATATATATATGCCGTGGGCGCGGATCGAGTTGAGAACTATGTAAATTTCACCGTGACACATAAGTAAACTTGCTAAAATCTCGTAAATATATATTGAAATACACTGAAAAATGATATGGGTACTCACCAATGCTTTTACTTGTTGATATGGAAGCCTTTATGAAGCCGAACCCCTCTGAGACGATCTGGAACACTTTCTGCAAGTTTCTGGCATGTTTCAGCCGGAATTTCCCTCCACGCCTCACCGAGGGCAGTTTCAAGTTTGACAACTGTAGAAGTGTCTTTGTTTCTTAATTTCCCTTTCACAATCGCCCAAAGATTCTCAATAGGTGATACATCACGATTGGGTGGCCAATTTAAAAAAGCGATTCTTTCACCTTCTTCGCTGTGTGACAAGGGGCGCCGTCTTGCTGAAATATTTCGGTACCAGTCTGAGCGAAACAATTGGCCATGTTGTCATCAAGGAGCTTGAGATACATTGGGAATTTACAGTCTAACCTTTGGGTAGGATAATGAGGTCAGCTAAACCACCATACCCAAAAGCATCCCACACCATAAGCGACGCTGGGAATTTTACAGTCTTAACAGTGAAACTGGGGTTACAAGCATCTTTTTCTTTTTCTTTTTTTTTTTAAATAACAGAACGGAGGAAGGAAAAACAAATGGGGAAAAAAAATAATCCATATACCAGATTACTGTTGTCCTCTGTTCATAAAATATCTGTAACAGTTAGACTTGAACAGTTGTAGGTTGAAATTTGGAGGAAAACAACTCTGGGGAAGCGAGTTCCAGAGAGATGCAGTTCGGGGAATGAAAGAATTCTGATAGGCAGAAGTTCTGCAGTATGGTTGAGTGACATTCCAGTCATGAGCGCTACCAGATGCCCGTGTAGCACGAGGGAAGGCATGGAGAGGTGGCACCATGGACGCAACTTTGCCAGAGCATTTGCCAAAAAAATATCTGTAAAATAATGCAAGGGAGGCAACATTCCTTCTTACTTGCAGGGGAGGTAGTTTATATGTAATGGCAGGGTTGTTAATGATTCTAACAGCTTTATTCTGAATTTTGTCTAGTTGTCTTAATGCAACCTCTCCACAACCATTCCACAAGGGTGAGCAATATTCAAGGTGAGAGCGCACATGACTCTTATAAATTATAGCTAACTGCTCATCGGCGAAGAAGTTACGGACTCTGTACAATAATCCAAGTTTCTTTGAGGCGGTTTTAGCAAGTGATCTGACATGAGAGGTCCAGCTGAGGGCACTGTTAAGTGAGACACCAAGAATTTCAATACTTTTGGAGATGGGAATATTAGTAGCACTGAAGGTAATGTACGAATCTGGTAATATCTGTCTATTAGTAAACTGTATACATTTAGTTTTACTAGCATTAAAAGAGACAAGGTTGTTTTGTCCCTATTCACTGATTGTAGATAGATCTTGATTTATGGAGATGTCTGTACTGAGTTGAGAGGTAGAGATAATAGACTTTGTAATTGGATGTCTGAGTGTGAATGAACTATGTAGTGTTGAGTCATCTGCATATGAGTGAATGGGATTGTGAGTGACAGATAAGAGATCATTAATATGAACCAGAAATAGGGTTGGCGCCAGAACTTATCCCTGTGGCACGCCGGCGTTAATTGAGTGGAAATTCGAATATACATCATCTACTATTACTCTTATTTTCATGTCACTAAGATAAGAAGAAATCAAAGGAACAAAAGACGTTAGTCCATAGCAAGGGAGTTTGGACAGCAGGGAACGGTGCCATACTCTGTCGAAAGCTTTAGAGATATCAAGAGCTACTGCAAGAGTTTTTCCATGTAGATCAATTGATTGATGGATGGTATGAGTTAAGAGATTGAGTGTGTCAATGGTGGATCTTTCACGGCGAAAACCGTATTGTCTATCACTAATTAAGTTGTTGGATTCAAGATGTTTAACAATATGCTTATTAATGAAAGTTTCAAATACCTTACCAAGAGAAGATGTGACAGCTATTGGTCTGTAATTGGAGGGGTCAGACGAACTTCCTTTCTTCGGAACTGGGTGGATATTGGCTTCTTTCCATGAATTTGGGAATAAAGAAGTACGTATGCATAGTCTGAATAATTTAGCTAGGACAGAGGCAACACTTTTTCAAAACAATTGGCGGAATTCCATCTAGGCCTGGAGCTTTGTTGGTAGGTATATTGTCTAGGATGGATTTTACGAATCTTGTCTGTATTTTAAGTGGGGCAATTTCGGGAGAATCAAATTCCAGTACTGAGACATTTTGGCTGGTATCATCTATGGTAGAGTTTCTTGCAAAGGTACTAGCAAAGATATCTGCTTTCCTACGTGGGTCATTTGTAATATTGCCATCTGAAGATTTTAGTGGGGGAATGGAAGATGACTTGTTAAAGTTATTATTGAAAGAATTAAGAGCTGACCAGAATATTCTATTGTCATTAGGGTTGTTAAGTAGTTTTGATGCTTGCTTATGAAGAAAGTTTGATTTAGATAAATTTAATACAGCTTTTGCATGATTTCTAGCAATTTTTAATTGGGAGAGTGATTCAGATGTTTTTTATTTTAAGTAAGAGTTATATGCTAATGACTTTTGGGCTGTTGCTCTGGCACAGTTGCCCTCAAACCATTTTGGAGAGTTTGATCTTTTAGTGAATTGTTGACTTGGTATGAATAAATCCATACCAGCTAGTATTAAGTCGCAAATGTGGGACTGGGTAGAATTGGGATCACTAGAGAAGAAAGACTGCCATGGAATATCAGCAAGATAAATTCTAAATCCATCCCAGTCTGCCCTGTCAAAGCGCCATCGGGTCACCCTGACAGGTTTGGAATGGGATGGTGTAGGAGGGTTAACTAATGAGGCTTTGATGAGATTGTGGTCAGAGGATCCAAGTGGTGGCAGTACCTCTATCCTGTATTGATCTGGATTGTTTGTCAAGAATAAATCCAAGAGATTGGCATTATGGTCAGGATTATCAGGTATTCTGGTTGGTTGCTTTACCAACTGGGTGAGATTAAACGATTCCACAAACATCTCACATTCTAGACCAGCGTCGTCAGTCCGGGCAGAATGCAATAACCATTCAACATTGTGTATGTTAAAATCACCAAAAATGGTAATTTCATTGCCAAGGGCAAGGTCAAGGTTACTCAACTGAGTGGATATGGAATCAAATACACTGGGTTCCGAAGAAGCATTGGGGGAACGATAAACTACAAAGATATATTTGGTAATGTTTTGGCAATTTAATTTACATAATGAGTAATCAAAACTGGATGAAGTGAAGTTTAAAATAGTATCAACTGCATATTGGGATTTGATATAACAACAGGTGCCGCCCTTGTTTCGAAAGTTTGTAAGGAGATGGTAACCGGGAAAACAAAATGGAGATATATCGGTAGAGGGTGAGATTTGTGGTTCTGTGAGGAAAAGGGCCAAAGGGGATATGGACTGAAGGAAAAAATGAACTGATTTTAAATTTGTGGTAAGGCCACGGATGTTGGTAAAGAATAAGGTCGCACCGTCACCTCTTCGCTGATGAGCATTCCCGGAAATAGCAACAGTCGCTGCCGGCACAGTCGCTTGATGGCGACCGGGAGGACCCTGTGCCTCCAGCCCTACCCTGCCGGTGGTGGCAATCCGAGGTACCACCTCATTTGATTGTAAGATTGCAGCTGCCATTACTAAAGATGTGAATAGAAGGTGTGATATGTTATGCGCATGTAGTGTGGTGTAGATAGTTGAAGGTAGAGGTATTATGAGAGCATGCTGGCCTACTCTGTGTAAATGAATGCACTGAAAATGTTCAGAAAAGGGAGATGGTCAGGATCAAGTCCTGAGGGTTGGTGAAACGGGAGCTCCAGCTCTCCCTATCACCAGCTTGCCATCAACCTCGGGAGTACTGCCCTGTTCGACTGACCCCCTACTCCGCCACACTCGCTTCCCTTTTGTGTCACTCACAAAAAAAGTGGACTCGTCACTCCATAAAACTTTCCTCCATTCATCAACATTCCAGTCTTTATAATCATTTGGAAACTTGACCCGTTTTGAACTCTGATGTTCATTCACAAGTGGATTTTTCTTGGCAGCTACTTTCTTGTACATCAGTCTTTTTTGGATATTCTTCTGAATGCATCTGACACTTGCATTTGCAAGTACTTCTGGGTTCTGTTCCTTTAACTGCCAAGCTGAAAGAGTTGGTTGCTTGTCCAGCTGATGCCTGATAGACACCAAAGTACGCTTTGAAATGTTCAATGCCTTACCACCACCATGTTTGTGGAGGCGGAGTTAACAGCTGCCAGCCGCACGATACTTGGCCACAAGACGTCTGACAGTTTTCTCATTTACACCAGTTTGCTTAGATATTTCATGATTACTTTTTCCTGCCTTGTGGAGTTCAACAACACTTACTATTTTGTCATGGGAAGTATGCATATACCCCTGTCATGGGGTTTTTGAGATTATACAGTTTTAAAGAATAATATTCAGTAATACTTGATACTTTAAAATGTTACTTGAGAACAGGACAATGAACTGACTTGTGAATATCAAGCAATGATTTCTTTATTCCGGCTTACTTCGCCGATTCTCTAAGGACGAGAATTTATAAACTTTCTCAACGGTACACAGCAGAGACTAATTACTCACACATGCTGATTATTAGTACTGTTGGCCTCTGGAGAAAGTGACTTCACCCCTGACAATCAATATCTAATGCTATTAATGATACACAGGTTCTTTTCGGTGCATTAACTCCTGGTTGCTCAACGGATTTTAAGCTTAAAACAAAAGGACTGGCCTAAGTACCAGTCATGAATAATGCAAAGCGTTTATGCAAACTAGGAGCTATAAGTGAAATAAGCTTTGATGTGGAGAAATAAAACACGAGTTTACATTACATTAAGCTCAAGAAAAAGAACTGTTAATTTATTGACTACAATGAGTTAAATTTACGTTACATGTTTCAAAATGAATTCAAAATAAGAACACACTCACTCACTCAAAAGCTAAACTCTTAAGGCTAGGAAAAACGAAAGAAAAATACTGGTCAGAAAAGGGGCTAGGTGGGATGAACTGGGCTTCGTTGCTGAGGAAGGGCACTGCCACACACGCTGAACCTCTACACCGGATCACACTGAATGGAGACTTCAGGAACCCGCTGAAGAACGACCTGGTCTCACGGTGCTTCAGTCCTAACCAATTTCAAATTGTGAGAGAGGGTTGAGTGTCGGCCACGCACTTGGTAACAGCTAACACAAAGAAAGTGAGTGAAACACGCCCATAATAAATCACTCAGCAAATGCGCTAATGTCACGTGCAAAGACGATCACTTATGAAACAGTGAAAAATGTTCTGAAAACGCTCCCGATCGGGTGAATACGTGGTGGTTGACTAAGTGATACTTGCTGGGATTCCACTAGAATTCGCGGTTTCCCACCAAAGTTCAATGTCACGTGTTTGTTTAGCTATATGATCGCGCCAACTCGTGACATTACTCTTCATCAAAATTTTAAAATTTTTTTCCTTCAGGAAAAAAAATTATTTCAATTTACATACATATAAATCCTAACTCAGTCACACAAGATTCACACTGGTGTGTGTGCTATCCTGCTATAGGAGAGACAGTCACAGTAACCAGTGAGCGAATAAACCTCGTATTTACGTTAATAGAAGTAAGCTTGAGGGAAAAACTCCGTGACGACGGTTAAAAATCCTGTACTCAGGTCAAACTGAGGGAAAGTTCGCTACATTTACATTAACAACTAATTGTTATGTAGCATGATATATGTGATATACGGTGTAGGTGTGACAGTTGTAGTGTAACTGTACCTATGTTTAAAATCATGTAATGCAAATTTATAGTAAATAATGATGACGAGGCAGAAGAGAAGAGGCAGCAGGATGAGTCAGGGACAATCAGCTGAACTGCACGACAATGCTGCACCTGCCAGCTGCACCTGCAAAAGCAATCAAGGTGGAACATCAAAAGTGTCATTTCTCTCTCACTGCCTAGCAATCAGTACTTATGTTACAAAAAGTAAACTATTTACATTATTAACCAGGAAACGTAGACAAGGCGTCTCTGCAGGACATCAAACGCTGACCCAGTTTACTGGTTAAACTAACTCTACATTTAAGATTAACATTAGGAAGCTGAGAATCCCTACGCAATCTCGGGCAGGTCACATTTTAACACCCAACGTGGGTGTGAACACTCATGTGGATAATGTGCACTCTCTGGGAATCCTCTGAGAAGCCCACAGCTCAAGACGTTCCACAAGGTAATTCATACACAGCCTCGGACTGTCTCTACAGGGATCTCAACCCCCCCCCCTTAACTTACGGTACATATGTATGTACAGGCCCCGGCCATACTGTGTCCTGTAGGGCCAATGGGCGAGATGTCAGGTCTGCACCCACTTCACCACTGCCCTGTCTCTCAACTGACTCAGAGATTACAGGAGTGGTTTCAAACGGCACAGGAAGGACATGTCCCTGAATAGTGGTATGTGGACACACATTGCAGGAACGCACAAAACTATCTATCTCTCGTCCCATCCCTGACCAGAAAAAGTCAGCACGGATATGGCCCTGAGTCTTCCTTTTGCCCAGGTGACCTCCTGGGGCTGAACAATGACCCCATTCTAACACTGCTTGGTGGTACTTTGCGGGGACGACAAACTGCGGTCGAACCTCGCCCTGGGGTGTTCGTGACTCACGGTACAGCCTTCCTTGTTTGTCAAGGAACTTGGCTTGACCTCCCCGTGAATACTTTATCATTTTACCCTTTTGTTTCTTTCGCACGGCAGCAAGTGTCGGGTCAGAATGCTGTTCTTGAACAACAACTTGGCTACACATCAGATATTGCGGCGATTAAATGGTCCCCGGGGTGACACAGTTTGGAGCCTCAGCTATGGCTCATGTTTCTGCGCCAAAGTCTGAGTAGCATCATCTTCAGTGCAACTATCCTTGGCACCAGAAATATTGCCTATGATAAGGTCAAATAAGAGTTCTGGCATGACAACTGCAACTGTTGTACCAGTGTAAAATGGAGATGCCACCTGGATACGTCCCTCAGGGAACAATCTCACTAATCCATCAATAAGGTTAGCTTGGATCTGTCGACCTGTGTACTGCTCAGGCCAAACTAGACTCTGCCTGACAGAGCAACCTGAGGACCCATTGTCTCTCAGGACCTTCACAGGAATGTCTCCCACAAACCCTGGCTGAACTAGGAAAGCACTGTCACCTCTGGGAGGGCCTGTGGAGGAAGAAGTCAGCCACTGATTAGGCTGCTGAATAAATGATGTGGCAAACATGGTGCGCTGAGAATTCGATGCTTGAGGGGTTGTACTCACTGTGTGGGGAGATGGAGCATTGACCTCTGGTGGAGGAGTGTTCACTGTTGCTGTGGGACTAGAGAACTGCGGGGGAGTACCCGTACTGGTAGGGACGTGACCACCGTGCTGCTGCTGAGGAATGAAGGCTGCGTTCACCTCCTGCTTCTTTGAAAAGGACAGTCCCGATGGTCGGTTGCGTGGCTGATACTGCTGCTCCTTAGGGTACCTGCTGTACCTCCTCCACTCAGGTTTCTGGGTATTTTGCCCTGGTCCTAGCTTGGACCTTGGCCATTATTCTGAGAACGGCCTTGTTGGTGGGATTCAGTCTGAGACGGTTTCTCAGTTTTTCAGCTTTCCTGTTCCAGGTGTATTGCTTACGAGTTTGATACCCGTAGGCAGTGAAGAATGCATCAGCCTTCTCCACCATTTGGCTGGCATCCCTTACCTGGCAGATCTTAAGCTGAGCCATAAGTTCAGTAGGCCACAACTTTTCTAGCTGCGTGTGCAGCATAAGGTCGATTATCGCCTCACGCGTGGAAGGAGTTTCATCTTTCTCCATTCACTCATCTAAGTAAGCAGTAAGCCAGTCAAGAAACCGAATGGCAGTCTCTTTTTCCTGTAAATGCGCCCCCATGAACTGACTCTTGGCATCGTCAACTGTGAGACCGTACGCTTTGATGAGTGCGGCCTTCATCGTCTCATACGTGAGATTGTCTCCACGAATTCTGTGGAGAATATCGAGGGCAGGGTCCTCAAACAGGCTAAGAAACTGAAGCCGCTTAGCTGCCTCATCCAGCTGGTAAAGTTGAGCCATGTCTTCAAAACGAGCTTTGCATGGCTCAATTCGCTTGCCTTCCTTGTATGGAGGAAGCTTGATGTGTGGGGTCGCCAAAATTTGTGCAGGGATAGCACTCGTGGAGCTTGGGCCAGCTGCACCAGATGTGTCTGAAGCCAAAGAGTCTCGCTTGAGCTTGAACATCTCAATTTCATGTTTTTCGCGTGCTTCGCGCTCGGCACGTTCGTCTTCTCGTTCTCTCTCACGTTGTTCTAACTCGTGTTGACGTTCTCTTGCATTCCTCGCACTGTTCTCGCTCGTGTTCGCATTCTCTCTCTCGTTGTTCTTACTGGAGTTTGCATTGTTTTTGCTCATGTTCACGTTGTTCTTGCTCGTATTCACATTATTCTCGCTCGTGTTCGTGTTGGATTCTACGCTCTTCACGAGCATCATTCTCACGTTGCTGCTCGTAATTAAACCGTGAGAGGACGTAGTTTTGTATTTTTTCAGGGTTGCTAAGCCTCATATCTCTAGCTTCCTGTACATAGACGTTGGCAGCCATGATGCTAACTCAGTATGAGTGAACTAAGGACTAAGTACTGACTGCTATTTTGCAAAGAAAGATGCCAATAATCAAGAATAAAGAATATAGGCACAGGTTAATGGTGACCAGTTTTATGTAGTTAGACTGGTAAAGAAAGAAAATTAAACAAAACACTGTGAAAACTATTACCTAAAATTACTAGAAATGAATCAATAATCACCAGTAAGATAGTGCCTATAGACTTTAATGATAAATACCTAAGTATCAGTGACTGAGTATTATCTCGTGAATAACTTTAGAGGTAGGAGTTAATATCCTGGAATGAGGTCGCCAGATGTCACGGGGTTTTTGTAATAATATGCAATATCAAAGAATAATATTCAATAATACTTGATACTTTAAAATGTTACTTGAGAACCGGACAATGAATTGACTTGTGAAAATCAAGCAATGATTTTTTTATCCTGACTTACTTCGCCGATTCTCTAAGGACGAGAATTTATAAACTTTCTCAACAGTACACAGCAGAGACTAATTACTCACACATGCTGTTTATTAGTACTTTTGGCCTCTGGAGAAAGTGACTCCACCCCTGACAATCAATATTCATTCATTCATTGCCAGACGCCATGTATCCCAAACGGGGTGGCCAAGGCTTAGAGTTAATTGTTTTACAGGGAGGGGCACTACTCCTCCAACAACTCCACTTGACACGTAGGGAGAACGTTATGCCAACAGCATCTGGTGTTCCCAGGCGGTCACCCATCCAATTACTAACCAGACCCAACGTTGCTTAACATCGCTGATTGGACAGGAAGTGGTGTACTCAACGTGGTATGGCCGTTGGCTATTAATGATAAACAGTTTCTTGCCGGTGCATTAACTCCTAGTTGCACAACGGATTTTAAGCTTAATACAAAAGGACTGGCCTAAGTACCAGTTATGAATAATGCAAAGCATTTATGCAAACTAGGAGCTATAAGTGAAATAAGCTTAATGTGGAGAAATAAAACACAAGTTTACATCACATTAAGCTCAAGAAAAAGAACTGTTAATTTATTGATTACAATGAGTTAAATTTACGTTACATGTTTCAAAATGAATTCAAAATAAGGAGAACACACTCATTCACTCAAAAGCTAAACTCTTAAGCCTAGGAAAAATGAAAGAAAAATACTGGTCAGAAAAGAGGCTAGGCGGGATGAACTGGGCGTCGTTGCTGAGGAAGGACACTGCCACACACGTTGAACCTCTACGCCAGATCACACTGAGTGGAGGCTTCAGGAACCCGCTGAAGAACAACCTGGTCTCATGGTCCTTCAATCCTAACTAAATTCAAATCATAAGAGAGGGGCGAGTGTCGGCCGTGCTCTTGGTAATGGCTAACATAAAGAAAGTGAGCGAAACACGCCCATAATAAATCACTCAGCGAATGCGCTAATGTCGCGCGCAAGGATGATCACTTATGAAAGTGAAAAATGTTCTGAAAACACTCCTGATCGGGTGAATACGTGGCGGTTGACTGAGTGATACTGGGATTCCACTAGAATTCGCGGTTTCCCACCAAAGTTCAGTGTAACGAGTTTGTTTAGATATATGATCGCGCCAACTCGTGAGAACCCCATTGTAACACTTGAACAACTACAATTACGTAAAGTCACAACAAACGCAAAAAGTTGCCTCAAATCAGCCAGGTGCTAAGACAAAAGCCTCTCCCACTGACAGTGTAACCCATACTGAAGCCTCACGACCGTTAATTTCGATGTGTATGTCTATGTCCTATGTTGCCACCTAATCAATTTCTCCCGGGCTATTTTTGTCATTTCCCGTAAGCGTGCCAAAGTTATGTGTCCAGTTACGTAGCCAGAGGGCCAAATTCTCAACTCAATCCGTGCCAACTGTATATATATATATATATATATATATATATATATATATATATATATATAAAACGTACTTCTAAAAGAAACGGTCAACAATCTCTGCCCTTCGTCGCTAACCAGCCTGGTTATGTTCTGTTATTAATTCAGGATGTTCAAGAGGCAATGCAGCAACGTCCTCTGGCTCATCAAGAGGAAGGCGGTTCATTATTGCTATATTATGTAGAACTGCACAGGCTAGAATGATATATTGGGTGGTGGCTAATTTGGTACGGACTGGCTTTGATAAAACAGCAAACCTTCTCTTTAAGATCCCAAAAGTACGCTCTCTTAAGTTTCTTGTCCGAGCATGGGAGGCATTGTAACGTCTTTCTTTATCAGTAGTAGGAGCCAAAAATAGAGTTAAAAGAAAAGAGCGGCGAGCATAGCCACTGTCACTTATGAGAAACCCCCTGTAATTTCCAGTCTCCAGTATGGTAGCTAGCCTGCTTTCGGAAAAAAATCTTTGAATCATGTGCACTGCCTGCCCATTTCACAACTAAATTTGTAAATTTTAAATTGGCATCACACACACCCATTACATTAATGGAAAAAAATACCTTTCTACACCTATACAGCTCTGGATTATTTACCCCTGGACCTTTGATTGGAATATGTGTTCCATCAATACAGCCAATGACCCCAGGCATTCCTGCCACTCTTGAGAACTGCTGCATTGTTTCTTGCTCATCTGCTGGTTGTGAAAATTCGATAAATTCAGGTGCAAGGCGGGTAATGGTTGCTGATACTCTTTTAAGGCACATGGACACACTGGGCTGAGCTTTGTCTGTGCAGTCACCTACAGTGAGCTGGAAGTCACCCATTGTCATGTACATGAGAGCCACTATTAGTTGGAGTTTCGGTGTGATCCGTAGCCCTGTGTGGAAAAAGTTTTATTTAACCTTATGGATGTGCCACGTCTTTCTGTGTATAATTTCTTTCATTTGTGTGTGTGTGTGTTCTTACCTAATTGTTCTTACCTAATTGTATCTTTACAGGAATGAGTCAAGCTCGTACTGTCCCGTGTCTTAAACCATATTTATCGTACATATCCTTAAATTTGTGAATTGTTTTGGCACACACTATTTCATTCGGTAGTGCATTCCACTGATCAATTGCTCCGTTTGGGAAACTGAATTTCCTTACGTCTTTATCACCTCTCTTCTTATGCAGTTTTTTGCAGTGTCCTCTTGCTGATGCTTCCCCATATGTCAAGTAATCATTTATGTCTATTTTCTCCTTCCCTGATATGCATTTATATAGCATTATCATGTCACCTCTTTTCCTTCTCTCCTGTAGTGTTGGTAGATTCAGTTTAGTCTTTCTTCGTAGCTCAGATCCCTTAAGCTTGGTATCCATCTTGTAGCGGCCCTTTGAACTTTTTCAATCTTGTCTATGTGTTTTTTGAGATGAGGACTCCAGACTACTGATGCATACTCCAGGGTTGGTCTGATGAATGATGTTATTATCCTTCTTAGCATGTCTTCATTTATGTATGTGAATGCTATTCTCATATTTGCAACCAGTGTATACATGTTCCGTACCTTCTCACTGATGTGGTCAGCCGGAGATAATCTGTTATTGATAATCACACATAGGTCCTTCTCTCTTTCTGATGTGTGCAGGGTTTTATTTCCTAACGTATCATCCCAATCAGGTCTTTTTCCACTTTTACAAAATTTGATTACATGACACTTGTCCACATTGAATTCCATTTCCCATGTATTACTCCATTCATGAAGTTTATTTAATTCTTCTTGTAGCTCTTTACAAGACTCTGTGTTAGTAATTCTCCTTTGTATTTTTGCATCATCTGCAAACATATTTAGATAGCTTTCATTTCCAGTGTTACTGTTTATATCATTTATATACACTAAAAACATGATTGGTGCCAGCACTGAACCCTGTGGTACTCCGCTAGTCACTTCTTTCCATGATGAGTAGTTTCCCCTTAGTACTGTTCTCATTTCTAATTTTATGAGAAAATCTTGCATCCAACAAAACAGTTTGCCTCGAATTCCTCCTTGATGGTACAATTTTCATAAAAAGTCTCTGGTGTGGTACTGTGTCAAATGCTTTCTTGAAATCTAAATAGATACTCTCCACCCATCCTCTTTCCTGTATTGTGTCTGTTACTCTGTCATAGTAGCTCAACAGATTAGTAACACATGATTATCCTTTTCTGAAACCAAACTGTCTTTCTGTTATCATACTGTGTTCTTCTAGATGATTTACCCAAGCTTTTCTTATAAGCTTTTCTAATACCTTGCTTAATACACTGGTCAGTGATACTGGTCGGCAGTTGAGTGGATTTTGTCTATTCCCTTTCTTGAATAAGGGGACATTATTTGCTTTCTTCAAAATATCAGGTAGTTTACCTTGACTCAAGGATTTCTTGAAAATTAAAGATAATGGTTTACTTAACTCCTTTGCACATTCTCGTAGCACCAACAAGAAATTTCATCAGGACCATTTGTTTTTCCTCTGTCTAATTTACTTAACTCCTCCTGTATTACTTTTTCTGTAATTTGTATATCTGGTAGTATGTGTGGACATGCATGTTCCACACAGTCCCTCTCAATTTTTTTTTCTTCTGTAAATTCTTATTTCGTGCTTCACAAATATCTTTCTCTTGTGTATAGGTGATTCCCTCGTCCGTAACGGATTGTATTATATCTTTTACTTTGGTTTTGCTTCTGATGTAGCTGTAAAACAGCTTTGGTTGATCACTACTTTTATTTATGATATCCTCCTCAAACTGATTTTGGGCTTCCCTCCTTATTCTTGTATAATCGTTTCTTGCCTGTTTGTAATTATTATATGCCCTTTCACTAATGTGTCTTCTGTATCTATTCCACAACAAATCTCTTCTTTCTTTTGATTTTTTACACTCTGTATTGAACCATTTCTGTATTTTCTTATCTGCTTCTTTGTGCTGTGGGATGTACTTCTGGACTCCTATTTCATAAAATTCACAGAATTTTTTATATACAGCATTTAAATCTTGTCCTCTAAGCTCATTTTCCCAATCAGCTTCTAAGAAATACTTCTTTAGGTCTTGATAATTTCCCTTTTTATAGTTTAGGCTCTTTTTGTAACTTTCATTCCCGTTAACTATGTCATATGCTATCCTGAAGTTGTAATTTAGTACTGCATGATCGCTTTTGCCGAGTGGAGGGTGATATATTAAACTGTCAATATCATTTTCTTGCCTAGTAAATATGAGATCTAGCATTGAAGGTACATCGAGTCCTCTTTTTCTGGTGGTTTCCCTCACATGTTGCGTTAGGAAAAACTCTTGCACTAGATCCAGGAGCTTTTGGTCCCAACAGCTTTCTTGGCTAATTATATCTAGAGTATTCCAATTTATATTTGTATTAAAATCTCCAGTTAATATTATTCTTTCCGATTTCTCTTCCATTTTATGTAATAATGTTCTTAAACTCTGAATTGTACTCTCTGCCAGGTCCTCATATTCGTCTCTTTCCCATGTTTTTGATCTGGGTGGCATGTACAAATTGGCTACAATTACTTTCCCTTCAGATGTGTTGATCTCTACTGCAATCAGTTCTACTTGTGAGGGTATATCTAGTTTTATTTCATTGGCTTTTAGATTTTTCTTAGTTAATATAATTCATTCATTTCATTCATTGCCAGACGCCATGTATCCCAAACGGGGTGGCCAAGGGCTTAGAGTTAATTGTTTTACAGGGAGGGGCACTAATCCTCCACCAACCCCACTTGACACGTAGGGATGCCAACAGCATCTGGTGTTCTCAGGCGGTCACCCATCCAAGTACTAACCAGACCCAACGTTGCTTAACTTCGCTGATCGGACGGGAAGCAGTGTACTCAACGTGGTATGGCCGTTGAAGTTTCTGTCTCTTCTCGATATACTGTATTCCTCTAGGTTTAGTATGTCATTTGATATCCTTGGTGTTAATTTTGTTTCAGTTAGGCATATTATATGTGGTTCATTTTCTCTGACATAATCATTCATCTCTAGTAATTTAGATACCCTTCCATCCACATTTGAGTACATCAACTTTATCATCTTGTTTATACTTGTCATGGCATGGTTCTACTACCTTCCTCCTTTTTATTCCCTCCTGTTTATGTACCACTTTTGTATCTGCAATCCTATTACTTTGTGAAAAAGTGTGTTCTTCTCCTCTTCTGATCTTCCCTCATTTTTTGTTTTTGCTTCCACCCTCTTCTCTTTCAGTAATTCCAGTTCCTCTTGTGTTAGGCATCTTTTTATCCAAACATTTTTGAACTCCTCTTTTTCCATAAGATTCTTTGCATTTTTTAGTATCTCCTCCACGGTGTTTACACTCTGGAAAGTTACCTTTAGAGGTCTTGACTTATTTTTTCTCGTATTTCCCTAACCTTTTGTGTTCCTCAATGTCTTTACTACAGATTTCCTCTGATACTTCTTTCAATAAGCTCATTACATTTGCCATCTCCTTTTTGTCTCTTGTGATCTTGTTTTTTACTTCTTCCTCTTCTATACCGGTGATTACTATAGATTTGTTGATATCTACTGAATCTCTAACTTTGGATTATTTTGGATTATTCTTTTCACTTCCTTTTAAATGCTTTTTTCTTCCACCCTTGTTTCTAAGTCTTTCTTTACTTTCACCATTTCAGCATACGTGGTTTCCACATCCATCGGGAAAATGATGACTATAGTCGTGGCGCAGGTGTCTGAGGTTGTCATTATTGTACTCTGGCAAGGCAACCTACCATTCAAAAGTGCGTCCGATTTCGTATCATATTATATACGAATCCTATTATTATGCACGAACATATTATACACGAATATTATTATGCACGAACATATTATACACGAATTCATTCACCTGTGTTATCTTCTCCTCAGTGTCACTGCTCTGGTCTATCAGACTGCTTACTTGCCTAATTGTCTCTGTATTATTTTTGAACTCTTCCATAATACTCTCATGATTGACTACTGTACTTGCCATTGCACTCATTTTCTCCTAAGTGTACTCAATTCCACTGTTAGTTCACTGATGGTTGTGTCTTTCTTGTTGACCTCCCTTCCTAGTTTTTCTATTTCTTCCTTTTGCAAGTGCATCTGCTTCTTTATTTCATCAATTTCATTCTGGAAAGCCATCTCCAGTTTGTGTACATGTTCAACCAGTCTATTGTGAGTCTCCATTTCAACCAGTTCTTGGTAGAAATCATCATCTTGCTTTCTACCTTTATCCCCTTTCTTTTCCAAATTTGCTTTACTAAAGTATGTGGCCATTTTGCAATACTAAAAGCACAGAGTACTTACATTCCCTGGGGCAGTTGTAGTCTAAACAAACAATCTGCTGACTAAGTGCATTCTTTCGCTGTTCGGTTCTCTTTTCTGTTTGAACAAGTCTTGTTTAAACTTTTTTTTTTTTATATAATAAAAAATCATTTAGTCTAACCTGGTACAGAGCTTGACTCATATAAAGATACTAATTTAGGTAATGCCACTGGCCGTGCTGTGTGTGTGTGTGTGTGTGTGTGTGTGTGTGTGTGTGAAATTTCCTGTACTCTAGTTTGCTGTTGACACTGGTGGCCCGTTTATATTAAAGATGAATGAGAGCTGAAAGGCTTGGCAATTTCATTTGGAAATGTGTGCAAAACATGAAATCAAAATGGCATTGTAGCTAAGGGTAATTTGGTAGTTGGGGGAAATGAAGTCAAAGAGTCCATATAAGCTAATGGCTGAATGATTTGGAAGTGGAGTATATGAGTGTCTTCCTACTGCTTTGAATTTCATAAAAGCAGACTTCCTTGGTCTACCATATGACCCGCCAACATGTCGTAAAGATACCCCTGCTAATACCAGTACACCAGTACTGCATGAGACAGTCTTAGCATGAATTCAATATGGATGGTGGGTATTAGCGCCAAAGCGGTGACATGTGGAGGTGGTATGCAAGGGGACAACTGGGACTTGAGGATAGGCTTTGATGCCTTTGTCCAGAGTCAGACACATAAAAAATAATAATAATAATAATAAAAAATAAGCAGTCTGATGAACAATAATGGAAGTTTATAGGATGAAGTACAGAGGCGACAACAGAAAAGAAGGGCTGCTGGCCCAATAACAGCAGTGATGAGAAGTAGGAAAATGAAGTTGACACGAACTTGCCTCACAACATTACTGAAATCATCACTGTAACTTATTGCTGGTGTTTCCTGTAGCAATAATATACTATAAATGATAGAGCAATAATAGCAGATTTCAGCTATACTCTGTTAGTGGGATCTGCTTGTGATGTAAGAATGAATAAATATAGTGGACCCAGTACAATCACATGTTTAAGAGCCATCCCGCGGGCGTGGAATGCAATTAGCTTGGTCCCTTCAGACCATTATATGGTGCATTTAACTCACTGCTAAAGCCTGAAAAAATGAGCTTGGCTGCAACTTGCTTACTGATATGCATTCAAAAGTCATACAATACCTTTCAGAGGTAAGCAGGCACAACATAAGTTTAAGATAGACATTAGAGATGCTTAACACAACAAAACTAGCTGGGGAAAATTCTTCCCTTCATTTCTTTAGTTACATCCCTCATCCTATCTGGTGGGGAGCACTTTCTAAACATTTTTTTCTTTATCTCTCTCTCTCTCTCTTTAAGTTATGTCTCAGTGTTTTTTCCTGTTTTCTTTTGTTATAAGCCTATGGTTGGTCTACTGTTATATTGCTTTAAAACAGTTACCAGTATTGAGATGTTTAAAAGTGGGAGCTATGGCAAAAATTGGCCACAAGCCCTGGAGTTTACTGCTGAGATAAGCCTGCACAAGTTGGTCAGTCATTTAACATGGATTATAGTAATGGCTTTGAGTGCTGCATTTGAAGAATGTACACCTGCCAGATTTGGCTAAATATATGAAAGGGTTATACTATAGCTAGTGCAAAATTTGCATTCAATAATAGTAAAATTTTTTTTTTTTTTTTTTTTTTTTTGCCTATCGACCATTGAGGCCGGAGCCCCTGGTCATTAGGGCAAATTATATACATGTATATATATTTACACATATATACATATATATATGAACATATATATATACATACATACATACATACACACATCCATGCATATGAACATACACACTTTCATGCACACGTACATATATATATAATAATTTTTATTTTATAATTTTTTTGTAATTTTATTTTTATTATCTTTTTTATTTTTTTAACCTTATATTATAAACTAAAATACCTAATGTAAAGACCCTTAAACTAATCACCTAACAGACAAATCGCTAACCTATACTAAAATCTACAGAGACAAATAGCTAGACCTACACTAATGGTAAAAATATCTCAACTAACAGAACACCATCGAATAGTAAAGCTGTTGTTGTTGAAAGATTCCCTGCACGTACAGTGCAGGCCGGGCCATACATTAGCCCGGTCAGTGGCGTATGGGCTGATTAAAAAAGAGTAAGTGGGGAGGACAGGACCTGGGGAAAGCCCAGCACACACGTCCTGTCTCCTGACTGGCTTTGTGGTGTGTGTGATAGTAAAGCTATACTGGGATAACTATATCTTCCTGTTTCTGAACATCTGTAGGTATCACTGTAGAAATTAATAAAGGAAATGAATTGCAATAAGTACTGTTGTAGGGGGATTGTTGAACACGTTGAATGAACAACTGCATGCATGAAAACTGCAATGACAAATAACTCTATGCATGAATACCTACAACCATAATAACTGCTTTTACCTTTTACTGATGCAATCACATAGTTGATTATTGTGAATCAATCGCCCGGCAGAGCACATGAGTCACTGGCAGATGACAAAAATTTTGAACATTTATTGATATGTACCCAGTACACTGCAGTTATGACAGTGAATGCAGTATCCCGTGAACCAAAAGCCAGAACCACTAATCTCTTTTGCTTCCATGGTATAGTCATGTGACGATGCCATCACCTTGAAAGCAACCTTCATGAGATAATATAGTAATTGAATGCTCAACAGTAACATTTTATTTTTTATTTTTTTACTCAAATGGTATGCTCTATTAATGTTTTTTTTACCTCTTCTGTTGACTGAAGTTGGCAACTGAGACGTGTAACAGGTCAGTTACACATTCTTTAGAGAGTCTATTGCTGCACAAACTCTTCATCGGAGTAGTAATGAAAAGGGTCCTTTCGTCTAGTGAACCTGCGCCTTCGTCTCTTCAAGACGATCCCAATCCACAATCTCCTCCAATTCATCAAACTCTTGTTGATAGTCGTAGTCAGTCATACTGAGGACGGAAGACGCACATAAATTTATGGCAACATGCATGTTCTCAAATGCATGTTTCTTTATTTATGATGGGCAAACCTACTTGTGACTTATATAGGTGTATATTTATGGCCAGAATTGGGAAAATAAGAAACAGATGTTAAATTACAGTACAGGTCAATAAATTGAACAAGATTAACTATGCTACAGAGCATCATGAAAAGCATAACCCATCCATCCATCCATTGCCAGACGCCATGTATCCCAAATGGGGTGGCCAAAGGCTTAGAGTTAATTGTTTTACAGGGAGGGGCACTAATCCTCCACCAACCCCACTTGACACGTAGGGATGCCAACAGCATCTGGTGTTCCCAGGCGGTCACCCATCCAAGTACTAACCAGACCCAACGTTGCTTAACTTCGCTGATCGGATGGGAAGCGGTGTACTCAACGTGGCATGAAAACAAAAAGCCTGGCAAGTCTCGACTGACATCATAAGTCTGTCACTGACATCTCGATTCTCCCGTACAGCTATGCCAAAATTTCTGCTGCAGTAATTATTCAAGGGAACTGTTCATTTGCTTAAAACTGTTCTTTTACAGGAAATAATTAGTACATATCTGGTCCATTGTTCACAGGTTAAGCTATGCCGAAGAAACCTTACAGAATGAACCAAGGGTGCATGAATAAATTTTAGGCCTAACCATTACAGTACATAGTTCAGTTTTGTAGAATTTCCCACCACTACATATATAAACATATAAAGCTGTGACTTCTTAATAAAATGTATTTACAGTGATGTAGCCTAGCAGCTACCATTGTTGTTCATATTACAATAATTTCAAAGGTAGGCTAAATATTAGCCAAATGAATTTTGAGAAGAATATTAATCATCCTACCACAAACTTGAAACTATAAATTGGCTTCTAAACTACATACTGACTTATTAACCAAATGAAATTTTTAGTAGAATATTACTCTTTCAACCAGAATCTTGAAGAAATAAATTGGATTCAAAACAACATAGTGATTTATTAACCAAATGAATTTTGAATAGAATATTAATCTTTCTCCCACAAACTTGATAATATAAATTGGCTTCTATACCACATACTGATTTATTAACAAAATTAATTTTGAGTAGAATAATATGGTAATCTTTCAACCACAAACCTGAAACTATAAATTGGCTTCTATACCACATACTGATTTATTAACCCAATGATTACTGAGCAGAAAAAATATCTTTCTACCACAAAACCGAAAATATAAATTGGCTTTTACAGATTTAAAAACCAAAAATTTTTTGAGAATATAAATCTTTCTACGACAAACTTGAAAATATAAACTGGCTTCCATAACACATACTGATTTATACTGCATTTAATGAACAGGTCTTTGTGTGTGTGTGTGTGTGTGTGACAAATTTGGGCACCAATAGAAACTGCACATTACAAAAATACAACAGATAAGGAGAGCTTGTTGTTGGAAAGAAGCGTATTTTCTTAACTAACAGCCAATTTTCTGGGGGATCAAGCTATGCTTAGATTACATATTAGTTGCATACACAGACAAAATCGAGAGGGGTAACACACTCGGCTACCCATTATGTTAGTTTGACGATAGTTTTAATGTTGATAGTGTACTGTTCATTGATGTATTGTTATACAGAAATGATACAAATAATCAGCAGATGTTACAACATACCTTCAACTTATGCTCAAAAGGTTGTCCTCTCGAAATATGTAATCCATTCATGTGCAGCAGTTGGTTGTCATGATCGTCCATTTTCACGGGTATCCACAACATGATCTCCAGTCTTTCAAACGTAGTGTGTCCAGGCATCTCAAAATGATCGGATCTTGAATTTGGCTCTCTATTGTGTTTTGTTTTTCTCTTGGAGGGAACTGTTACTGCGGGCTCATGGCCTTTGGTTCCTTCGTCCTCGCATAAAAAAAAAAAAAATTGTAATGCAATAATACTTCCTTTCCAATGGTTATTTGTTGATTTTGTGATTAATCATTATTTTTTCTAATAAATGGGATTGCAACAATTTCGTTTTGTTTACATAACAGATATAAATAAAAAAATTTTTACATCGGGAAGTCACCTTCCGGAGGGGGAGGCCTAGAGACGATACGCACACTAAGGTTCCAACAATCCATCGGGAAAACGATGACTATAGTCGTGGCGCAGGTGTCTGAGGTTGTCATTATTGTACCCTGGCAAGGCAACCTACCATTCAAAAGTGCGTCCGATTTCGTATCATATTATATACGAATCATATTATTATGCACGAACATATTATACACGAATATTATTATGCACGAACATATTATACACGAATCACATGCGCCTCATATTATACACGAAATCAGACGCACTTTTTAGTGGTAGGTTGCCAGGGCTCAATAATAACAACCTCAGAGTCGCGCGCCGCGACTTTTTTTTTTATATAGTAATACAACCACACCATAACCTTCCCTCCCGAAGGTGATCAGATTTGACTTGTAATACGGCCGATAGTTATATATAGTATTGTGTCATATGATGCCTACATATTGTTCATCACGCAAAGCTGTCGTACCAGCTACAGTAAATTTTGTCACAACATATTAATGCATATTACTCATTACAATCAACTTGTAAGCTAATTATGTGAAGTACATAATATTGTAAAAGTAACATAATTGAAGGTATGTAGTATCATAATTGCAGTTACATCGTGTTAATGCAATTGTAGTTACACTGCGAAAATGCAGCTGTTACGAAAATGTGACTGTAACCTAACATTGTCTTAATGCAGCTGTAACATAATTGTGGTTCCAATAAAATTGTAGTTACATCTTGTTAATGCAACTATTACATAATTGTGGTTGCAATAAAACTGTAATGCCATCATGTTAATGCAACTGTTACATAATTATGGTGGCAAAAAATTGTATTTACATCTTGTTAATACAACTGTTCCATAATTGTGGTGGCAAAAAATTGTAGTTACATCCTGTTAATGCAACTGTTACATAATTATGGTTGCAATAAAATTGTAGTCACATCTTGTTATTACAACTGTTACATAATTGTGGTTCCAATAAAACTGTAGTTACATCTTGTTATTGCAACTGTTACATAATTATGGTTGCAATAAAATTGTAGTTATATCTTGTTAATGCAACGGTTACATAATTGTTGTTGCAATAAATCTGTAGTTACATAATTGTTGCAATTGTAATATAATTGCAGTAGTGCTAGAGTTTGTAGTTACATGATTGTAGCAATTGTAATATAATTGCACTAATGCTAGTGTTTGTAGTTACATAATTGTATCAAATGTAATATAATTGCAGAAATGGTAGTTTATAGTTACATTTGTAGCAACTGTAGCATAATAGCAGTAATGGTAGTGTTTGTACTTATTTAACTATAACAACTGTAAAATAATTGCAGGAATCACATGTGTGGTCATTGTAGCGATATAACACAGTCGTGGCCATAAATAATCATCTACCCTTCTGTACCCCGTGCCTCAGGCTGTCTCCTTTATGCGCGGCAAGTCACACTGGAGTAAGAGGGGCTGAGAGGGAGGAGCCAGAGAGAGAGAAGGGAAGGTGGGTGGGGGAACGAACGATGGTGATGGGGTTGAGTGAGGGAGGGTAGGTAGGGGAGGGAGATTGAAATGCAAAGTTGTGGCCACATAATTTGTTTATTTTCTTCATTCAGGGCATTATAATTATAAAGGAGCTACTATTCGATAGATAAAGCTGCATTACACCTTGTATAGTGGCGTCAGATAAGAAGCTTTATATAGGTGGTGATATCAAGGACTGGCTGGTGGAAGAAATATACTGACGTGACAGATCAAACATTAGTGCAGAGCCATCGAGATTGCGTGGGCCCAGATTGTCAAAACGAGGAAGCAGGAGGACGAGAGGACACGGCCCGCCTCCTCCGGCACACCAAGGACGAGTGGGAGCTGTTCAGACGAAACCATCAACAACATTGTTTCCCCGGTGCCGCGAAGCCTACATGAGGTTTTTAAGGCATGAGGCCACTGGACTACTTACTAAGGCGTTCCTGGTTGCTTTAGCTTGACCAGTGTCGGTAAACATTGACAGATATATTTTGGGAGTTTGGGTAGGATTTTGTTTCATTTTCCCTCTAACAGATTATGAGAGGTGCCGTTATCATATCCACCCATGAGCACAGACATCAAATTACTTTACCTTTTATGCAGTTACTTTAAACCAGCCTTCACATATTGAGATGTTATTAAATAATTATTGAACTGACATGACGGTGACTGTATAGAGGGAGCTAGTGTATACCGCAAGGGTGATCATATTTACTGTGGACACAGCCATGTCAAAGGTTGCATATAAAATTTAGTTCCAAAAATTGATTACATGTAAGGGTAGAGGACGTTTCTTACACAAACATTACTGAAGTCAAAGCTATCTGCGTCTGAAGTCCAAGTACACAGATAAATACAATTATCTGGCTCCGCACTAATGTTTGACCTGTCACGTCAGTATATTTCTCTCACGAGCCAGTCCTTGATATCACCACCTATATAAAGATTGTTATCTGACATCGCATTACAAGGTGTAATGCAGCTTTATCTACCGAATAGTAACTCCTTTATATGATGCCCTGAATGAAAGAAAATGACAAATTCTGTGGCCAGAACTTTTAATTTCATTCTCCCTCCCCTACCTACCCTCCCTGCCCTCCCTCACGCCACCCCAGGACCATCGCTCGTCCCCCCACCCACCTTCCCTTCTCTCTCTGGTTCCTCCCTCTCAGCCCCTCTTACTCCAGTGTGACTTGCCCCGTATAAACGAGCCAGTCCGAGAAAAGGGTACAGGAGGATAGGTGATTATTTACGGCTACAACTGTACATATGTATATAACTTATACATAAATACAGTATGTATATAATTTACACATACATATGTATATAATTTATACAATAATAGCAATAAAATCATATCATGAATCAGCCATATTTGATGTACTTGTTTATTGAAACGCCATAGGTATACTAGCTTCGTTATGTTGCAGTTTATATTTAAATGATATGTCTAACCCCATATTTTGTTATTTTATATAAAATTAAATAAATAATATTTAAAATATATATACAGTACTCAGTTTCGTTTGTACCACACATCACGTGATACCATTGTCCTCCAATGGTTGTGAACAGTGTTGCCAAGCAGAAATCTTCAAAAGCTCTATCTCAACTTTAAAACGCGCTAAACTATAGGTAAACAGTTCAAATTTTCGCACTAAATTGGACTTCAAAACGCGCTAGCTATAGAAGAAAATCTAATATATTTGGGCGCTAAATTTTTATGAAAAGCACTAGATCTAGTGCCAAAAGCGCCAAGCTGGCAACTCTGGTTGTGGAGTCAACTTGATATGTTTGCTCATTTTTAAATTCATCTTTAGGTATACGTTGGAAGTACTAATGTGTGTCATTGAGTTTATATATATATATATATATATATATATATATATATATATATATATATATATATATATATATATGTATATAAATCCAGATATAATTCACACACTAGCGTAAATGGAGGAGTGAACCAAAACTAGGAAATGGTGCACAAACAGTGTGTTTTGTAATCAAAGTCACGTATTGAGTAGTGTTGGGGAAAAGTGCAACACAATGTGACAACAGTGTACGGTGACAGTAAATGAGACATAATGTGTACAAAATTGTGTGTACAGAAAATGAGACAAATGTGTACAGGGATGTATGCACAAAATGAGACAAAAATGTGTGTACAAGAAGGTGTGTACAAAATGAGACTAAAATGTGTACAGGAATGTGTGTACAAAATAAGACAAAATGTGTCTCCACGTTTTCCTTAAGCTTATAAAAGCAGACTTACTTCGCCTCTCTCAGCTAATTAACCACTAGGCTGTCTTGAAAATAATCTCCGTCCATACAGAAACAATAGAGGCACCTGCTACCAATGAGGGCTTCATACACTCCACACAGAACCAATTGCGTGCCATCAAGAACATGAAGAAAGCGCCATTTAGGCTTCTAATTGGCAAACATCCCTAATTTGCTCCTCCCACATTATGTCACACCCAGTATTTCAAGGACAAGAGGGATTTTCTGTCTAATTTGTGAGAAAAACATCTGGTGTGTTATCAGTCCAGAAGGCAAAGTTGACCACTGGGTAAATATACATGGGGACTCGGTTACCCCTTACAGCCTGCAAAACTGATAAGGAAAAGATTTACTGTTCTTAATGGCTCACCTGTCTCCTTAGGTTATCACTTATTTTATATTTCACCCATTTGTTACTGGGGTTAAGCACGCCAGTAACATAATTCACAAAACCATTATCGTACCATAGTACTGTGCACTTTGCAATAATGAAAAAAAGTGTTTTACAAGTATTTGGTGAATTTCAGCTGTGTTAACGCTACATTTAGCTGCTGGCTGCACGCACACTGGACGAGAAATCATTTTCAGAACTTTTGTGTTGAGAGTTTTTTCAGCACCTAAATTTGTCATGTGAATGAATGTGTGTGTGTGTGTGTGTGTGTGTGTGTGTGTGTGTGTGTGTGTGTGGATGAGTAAACTGGGGGAAGCAGCCTAGGTATTTAGATACAGATACATAGATATACAGGTTATGAAACCTATGTCATGAGATGTAGCAAAGGCTGAAATTTCATGCAGATACCCCAGATAAATACAAACCATTTTGACGAGCAGAAATCAAAACTGCAGAGGAGCGCCAGCTTAAAACTCCACCAGTATTGCCATTAATTGATGGGTAGAATTGCCACTGTGCCTGGTGTAACAAACAGTAGTGCACTAAACCCAATAGTTTGGGAGTTAAGAAGTTTTAAAACTGAAAAAAGAAGAAAATGTTGAATGCAAAATGTTTATACATAATATACCCTCAGCTGGTTTTCACCCACAGATTCTTTAGAGTGTTCTTTTTGCATAATCTTAAAATACAGCTCTCTACGAATAGTATAAAGCAAACTAGGGGTTTCTCTCTTAATTAGAACCACAGAAACTGAAGTTTGAAAATGTTTCTGAGAACCACTTCTCTAACTTAGAAGTTAGGCGCGCTTTTGCACTCCATCCAGGTGAACAACACTTGACAACACAGCAACTCTCAAATTTGTGTCCTTCATTCTCGTTTGTCTGTTCCTTTAGGATTCATGGTGAAGTATAGTCTTAATTTCCATTTTTTCCACTTTTGACAAACAATTTCTCTGGTAGGTGGGGGCGCCCATCATCCACTCACTTAGTGTAGTGGTACTCTGGTTTCAGGGTAGCTCTACACTGAGTGGCAAGACAAATGATTTCTTGTAAACCAGGAAAGCATTTACAATGCTGAGTGATAACCTTAAGCCAACCAACACGTGTTCCCTACATGGCAACAAGTGGGTTGGCGGAAGGTTAGTGCCTCTTCCCGGAAAACAACTAACTAAAATACGAACAAGAAGCCTCGGATCAGGACTAACCAAAAGATGACGACTAAGGACTGAACAAAGGACGTGATATGGATAGCGACGTGGAATCTAAGGGGTGAAAATGATCGGGTAAAAGACAGAGAGGTTATTCAGGTGCATGAGGGTGTGAAAGCGGATGCATGTGGATTAACTGAAACTAAATGGTGAGGTGAGAGTGTGAAAGAATGGGAGTATGAATGGGGTATATTCACAGGAGTACAGTAGGTGAGAATGAATTGTTGTGAGTAACAAATGGAAGGAGAATGTAAGACAGTATGGAACAGTTGGCTCAAGGATTCTGTGGGTAAGATTGAAAGTTGGACTACAAATGTGGGTGACTGTGTGTGTATGCACCAACGCAAGATCGTGCAAGCAGAATGATAGAAGAATTCTGGACAAATGTGGAAGTATGCATGGAAAAGTTTGAAAGGAATGAGAGAGTGTTTTTGATTGGCGATATGAATGGTAAAGTAGGGAATGTGGAGTAGTTGGTAAGTGGGGTGTGCCTGCTGAGATAGATGAGAATGGCAGTGAATAAGTTGACATTCGTGCCAGGAGGGGGTTGGTGATAGCTAATACCCTCTTCAAGCACAAAATGATCCATAAGTATGCACATAGGTGGGCAATACCGAGGTACAAAATTACCGAGTTACATTACCGCGTTACAGTTCGAGTACTGGTAGCAGCAGTGACATTACGTTTCTCCTCATGCACCGAAATTGGTGCCGACGATACATTTTTAAGCATATTTTGTCAGTACTCGGTACTGGTACATTTTATTTATCTATATTCACACATCGTGTGATAAAAAAAATGGTGAGGAGAAGGCCTACATGGCAGTGCTCCTGCCGACCCTGGCCATGTGCGTCAAGAAATTAAAAGAGGTGAAGGAAAGCGCTGATCTGACAGTGTGCAAGCCTTTAGTGAATGTAGTGATTGGAGGCGTGGAAGGCAGGTTCGACCATCGTTTCGAGGACACTAACTGCCAGCTTGTTGCTGCCTTTCATCCCCAATTCAAGCTATCGTGGTTGGCGTGGTTACCTGAGTCTGCCTCCTACGACACAGAAAATGAGGAGGACGGTGAAGAAGATGGTGTCACTACTGGAGGGCAAGCTAGAGGATGCGGAGAGCAGCACCACTGATGATGATGACAAGCAGGATGTCAAGGAAGAGTTCTTTGAACCCCTCTATGCAAAAGGGAGGAAGAAAAGGGAGATGGGGATAAAGCTAGTGAAGGAATATTTGGAGAAACCCCAGAAACATAAGATCAACAAGGACTGCTCTCCTTGCAAAGTTTTCAGAGACTTATTTGTAACTTATGACACGCCAATACCATCCAGTGCTGCTGTGGAACGTCTGTTTTCATTGGGGAAGGACGTGCTCAAACCAAAACGAGAGGGACTCAGTGACTCTCATTCTGAAGTGCTTATTTTCCTCAAGGGCAACACTGGAAAAGAAAACTAAAGTGCACTGTGTAATTATTAATCGGATTATTGTGCATGCAATGACACGAAGTAGTCATAAAATTGTGTTTATTTTGATAAACACTAAACTAGGTGTATAAGAATGTGAATTACAGTGGCCGGTTAAAGTTTAGTGATCTATATATTGAAAGTAAAGGACTGAACAGTCGCAAAACCTTTTGCTTTAGTCACCCCATGGTAAATGTGGCTGTGACAATTGTCTAACAACATCTTTCATCTCTCCTCAGGTCCAGCTCTGTTGACAAGACTGGTCTGTGGGTCCTCAGTGTGGTAACCAAAAAAAAAAAAAAAAAAATCAGTACTGAGCAATTTTGCTTAACTTATATACATGTACCGAGTACCGAGTCGGTACTCGGTACTTTTTTTTTTTTTTTTACCGGTACCAGTAGTGACAGTACAATTTTAGGCAAGTACCGGTACCGTTACTGACGGTACTTTTTGTGTACAGGGTGCCCACCTCTGGGTATACGTGGCGAGTGATGAGAAGGGAGGGTGGTGAACTGAGTGACCGGAAGACAATGCTAAATCATGTGTGTGTGGATGAAAGGATGTGAAGGTGTGTAATAGATGTAAGAGCAAATAGAGGCTGGGGGAGTGGACTTTCTGACCACCATTTGGTAGTAGTGAGAGTCGAGGTTCAAGGGAAATGGAAAAATAGAAGAAAGGAAGAGCAAGAGAAATTAGTATATGCAAAGAGGGTGGAAAGGTTACAAGAGGATGAAAAAAGGGCAGAATATGAGAAAGACGTGGAGGAGCGATTGGGTAAATATGGATTGGAGCATGTGGGGGAAGTGGAAAGCGTGTTCAAGATTTTCACAGAAGACATCTGTGCAGCATGTGAGGTGGTGTGTGGGTTGGAGAGAAGACAAAAGGGGGTGCAAAGAACTGCATGGTGGAATGAAGTCAGGCTGTAGCACAAAGGTAGAAAACATATAGTGAGTGGATGAGAAACGGGCATGGAAGAAGTTGAGAGACGGAAGAGAGAGTTATATGTTGAGAGGAAGAGAGGTGAAAAGATTAGTAAGAGAGAGTAAGGAAAGAATGGATGAGGAATTTGGAAGGAATTTGAATGTAAAGTGGAGGGAATGTAAGAAAAGGTTCTGGAAAGAGGTAAAGAGAGTTAGGTAGGGTGGCAAAGAAGTTTGTTGGGGAGTGAAAGATAAAAATGATAGATTACTAGTGGAGAAGGGAGAAAAAGTGAGGAGATGGAGAGAACACTTTAAGGAATTGTTGAACATAGTGAATGAACGTAATGCTAGTATAAATAGCTGGGGAATGGCTGGGAGAAGGAGAGATGTGAGAAGAGAAGAAAAAATCAGTAGGATGAAAGTTGTGGAAGCAATGAAGAAAGTCAAAATGGGGAAATCCCCGGGAGTTGACGGGGCGTGTGGTGAAATGCTGAAGCATGGGGGAGAGATATTAGTAAAATGGATGTGGAAGGGGTGCAGTTTGGCCTGGGGGAAGGTTAAGTCCCGGAGGATTGGAAGTCAAGTATAATTATTCCCTTGTGCAAAGGAAAAGGGGAAAAAGAAGTGTGTGGTAATCATAGGGGCATTTTTCTTTTTAGTATAATAGGAAAAGTACATGGTAGGATACTTATTGACAAAGTTATTGAAATAACAGAGGAATCAGTTGGAGAAGAACAGGGAGGCATTAGGAAGGGAAGAGATTGTGTAGATCAGATATTCATTCTTAGATCTTTAGTGGAAAAATTTCCAGAGAAGAGAAAGAAGTTGTATGTGGCCTTCATGGATTTGGAGAAAGCATATGACAGGGTGGATAGACAAGGATTGTGGAAAGTATTAACAATATATGGAGTAGATGGGAAGTTGCTGAATGCTGTGAAGAGTACGTATGGGGGTGCTAAGGCTACAGTGCATGTGGATAGTGAACTGAATGAATTTTTCTACTTGAAGGTTGGATTGAAACAGCGATGTGTCAATTCTCCCTGGTTGTTCAATGTGTATATGTATGGGGTAATAAAAGAGATACAAGGCAGGGCAGTGGATGTTGGAGCGGCCCTAATGAAAGAGGGCAGTGTTTGGGAAATCCCCTTACTGTTGTTTGCAGATGATACCATACTGTGTTGTTAAGTGAAGACGAAGGGGAGCTGCAAGGCTTGATTAATGAGTTTTGGAGAGTGCATAAGAAACGGAATCTAAAGGTGAATGTAAGGAAGAGTATATTATGGTCTTTGAGAGAAATCGAGCCAGTGAATGTAGAGTGAGGTTGGATGAGGAGGAAATGGAAAATGTGTGTTTAAGTGCTTGGGTAGTGTGATGGGTAAGGATGGAAGTTTAGAGGGTGAAGTGTTCGAAAGGACACAACAAGGAAGAAAGGTTGTTGGTTCCTTGAAAGCAGTGATAAGAAACGGAGAAGTGAGCATGGAAGTAAAAGAGTTACATGACAGTATTGTTATGCCAACTCTAACGTATGGAAGTGAAGCTTGGACCTTTTTGGGGGGGGGGACAGAAGTCAAGAGTGAGAGCAGTGGAAATGAGTTATTTGAGAGCAGCCTGTGGAGTTACATGGAGAAACAGACTGACAAATGAGGATGTGAAGGAGCGTTGTGTTGTTGATGTGGATGTGATGGGAAGCGGTAGGAAAAATACACTGAGGTGATTTTGCCATGTGGAGAGAATGGAAAGTGAGAGACTGACGAGAAGAGTGTATGTTAATGAGGTAGAGGGGGGGGAGAGGGAGGGGGAGGCCAAGGATGAGATGATGGGATGGAGTGGAGAGGTTATATGAGATTGGGGGGTGTGAGCTGGGAGCAGGCAAGTGAAATGGCAGGGGACAGGGCAACATGGAGGCGATTTTTTTGTGGCCATTCCTTACGGGATTAAGAAGTCTAGCAATAGACAGATAGAGAATTTCTTATCATCAAACAGCACAGTCTTAGACAGCGATCACCAACAGCACCAAATAATAAAGTCTCTCTCTATCTTTCAGCAAGTGTAACTTGTACTGTCACATCCACAATTCACTTGGCACCACCAGTGTGCTGCGTCGAGATAAATGCATTCGACTGTTTGTCAGAATTACAGTATATACAATCGTTAGCAACGTGTGAGGATGCCAATGTTTGCTTTCATCATCCAAAGAAAATGCTTCAAAACTAAGACAGAGTGAGATGAGGGGTAAGATTGTGGAGGTCCAGTTGGCACCATAAAACCTCCCATTAGATGCATTCCATTCTAACAGGCGGACCGTCTGAATACCCGGTTACCGATGGGAGGAGTCTAATGGGAAGGACAGACGGCCAGCCTTAACCAGTACCATATTCATGTACATACACTGAATTGAATAATATTTTTGTTCCTGCATTAATCATGAGGCAATCTTGCTTCTTCTTCCACGGCAAAAAGAACATGTACAAAGACCGCTGGATGAAGGAGTTTCAGGGTCCTTCGGTTAATGTTGTTAATGTGATGTGGCTTTGGAGAGTTATTCTGTGAACTGTATTCGATGGTGTGGTGTGGCTCAGCAAAAGTTGCAAGGTCTACAAGAGTGGAGCACCTTGCACCCAAAAATAGTTAGTGAGAGATCCTCAAGGATCCAAAAATGGAGGACAGTTGAGGAACAGTTGTCAGACAAGTAATAGATCTTGAGGTACTGTCGTATATGTCAAGTGACATAACGCCTAGAAACTGGCCGTCAGTCACAGCATCTCTTCTGACCACACAGGTTCAACGTCATGCCTCCCTGTGGTGTGGTGGTGCGGTGCATTACAGGTTCTTTGAAGTCAGTGCACATATTGCAGCAGCCTTCACGACCAGGGCAGTGAAGGAAATTGAGCATGTGAATATGTGACTGTTACTCGATGAACCTCAGTACTAAGACGTCTTTTATTATTTATTTTTACTGCCACCAAATTTTATTTAGTGTAAAGAGAGACCTTCAGGAAAGAAGAAATTAGCAGAATCTCTTCATTAACCGCTTCAGTTCCATAGTGTCTTTAATACACTGTTTTTTTTCTTTTATCACCCAATTTCATTAACTGTATTATAGCACACAAGAAATAAAGTAGTTCTGAAAAATCCTCATAAAAGTATACCTCAGTGCAGTCAGCAGAGAATATCACTAACATGTCATCATAACTACCATTGTAGAGACTTTGATGCATATCGTGGAGGGTACAGACGTGCTTCTGTGTGCTCTCTACTCTAGCCTTTAGGGCTGCCCCACCAGCATTAGATTTTTTTTTAACCTGGTGATGATTAGGCTAGCTAATTCTCATTTTCCTTCCCCCCCTCATAGCTTGGTATAGTAGGTGCCTGTTACTGTATACTGAGATTACCTTAGCCTACAGTACTTACCTCTGGAGTGTTCCCCTACTGACCACTCTCGGGTGTGCATAGACACAGACGCATCCTCCCGAGGGTGGTTTGAGAGGATAATCTCAGACTTAAGTGTTTTATGCCAGGTCTGTTTTCCCTTGCTCGTTTTTTCTCTTTCTTCCCCATGAGGATAATGTGGTTGCTATGTTGGATCCCCCCCCCCCTGCCCATCTCTCCCTTTAGGATGGAGGAAGCTCTGATGAAATCTTGACTGCGACACAGACTGACTTATGAAATGATCGCTCCCAGACCCAGTCACCACTAGCCATCCCTGTACATAATGCGACATTTGTACAGATACATGTTATTGGTTCTACATCCCTGGATAGTCTCAATCTTTCCTCATCATGAAGTAAGTGATGGCTGTGCTAGTGATGTTAAACAGGTGAAAAAACTTGGTTGCTGAGACCTCCTTGTCAAACTAGTAAATTCTGCTCAAGTTAAAAACATGCTTAAATTGCGCAAAGTTTCACTGTTGCGATATTGAGCCAAGGATTCCTCCCTCCATGAATTCCTGCAGGAGAGCTATCACTTGGAGGAATCTCATGGTCATGTAAGAGGACGTTATCGTGCGTGAACTTGCTATGCGAAATGTCATTGATGCCAGCTTTATAACCTGATTCTCGGAAGGCAAATAGAGGAAGACTGCAACGACTGTCCTGACCTTTGGCAAAGTTGCACTCCGTCTGAGGGTGAAAGTCAGTTACGACATTCGTAAGGCAAACCGTGTATCCCTAAACCTCTTAGATGTTCAAAATATCAACTCTTTGGACATACTGATAAGTCTTGTTGAGCTTCAGGCTCGATGTGTAACAAGTGTGCAACTGTGGGTCATTCTGCTGACCACGGTACAGCCTTGACTGAATGTTGTTTTCACTGTAAGTGTGCTTATTCGATTTCCTCGAGGGACCGTCTCAGGTGTAAAGAGAAGGTCTGCACAGTGAAGACAAAGGATGGCACATCCTACTATGATGCATGGAAGAAGGTTAAGGAGTTGCATTCTACTCCCAAGCCTAATGTCTCATATGCTTCAGCGATACTGTCCCGTCCCTTGATGTGCACAGTGGAGACTGAAACTGATCCTGTCCCCAGCACTATTGTCACTCACTCTGCTCTGTCGTCTGCTCCTGTACGCTGCAACTCTCACACTGGTATTGCCCAAACTACCTCATACTCTCAGGCTTCTGCTCCTCCTCAGTCAGTATGGCCTAGATTAAAGTCTGACAAGGCTAAAAAGATTAACTTGACGACCCTTTCAAATTCACGTCCTCATTTACTTCCTGCTCGTGCTCCAGTGAGAGAGAGAAAAGTTAGCTCCTCCACAGGGGAGTCTGGGAGCCTCATTACTGACAAAAACATGAAGGTTTCAATCAGCATGCACCAGGATAGGACCCCTGGTAGTTGCTCGCCTGGTGACCCACCCTGAAAATATTAAATAATTGCATTCAATGTGCTACAGTGGAATGGAAAGAATCTTGGGAATAAATTACACAATATAGCAATCCTGCTATCAATACACAGGTCAGACGTTACTTGTTTACAGGAGACGTGCTTGGTGGCTCATCGTGATCCTCCACTGTTCCAACACTACCACTCATATAGAAGATGTGATGGTCACAGAGTTCCCATATACACACACAAACTACACTCACAAGCAGAATTGATTCTAAGTTCTACTCTGGAAGCTGTCACATGCAGAGAATTATTTAACACGTATCTGTCTATTTCCTCTCTCTGCTGTCCACCATGTCTTCTCATTGAAGTGATGCTTTAAATTCGCTAACTGAGCACCTTCCTGGGAAAAGTTAGTGCTGGGCGACTTTAATGGCAAGCACTATCAGTGGAGTAGCTTGAGGATCTATTGTCATGGGGAGCAAATAGCCGACCTAATTCTACGGTCCAGACTCTGTCTTCTGAACGATGGTAGAGCAACTCGTGTAGATGATCGCACTGGTAACTTTTTGGCCATTGACTTATCTCTGGCCTCCCCTGGTATACATGAAGTTTTCTCGTGGGATCCCTATGACGACTCCTTGGGAAGTGATCATTTACCCATCTGTCTTTCTTATGCTTGCAACATCATTGCAGAACCTTTACTTCCAAAATTCAACTATAAGAAAGCAGACTAGGGATCCTTCTCAAGAATCGCCCATTTAGATATATCCGGGGAGACCATAAATATGAAAGTCCAAAATTTAACCAGTTCTGTTTTACTCATGGCTGAGGCTGCTACTCCCAAGACTTTTACAATTCATGTGAAGCATAGAGCACATTGATGGGCACCGGATTGCCGACAAGCATTAAGGAAATGCAACAGGAGATACAGGATTTTTGATAGCCTACTGAGAAAAATTTTACTGCACACAAATAAGTAAGGGCTGAGACAAGGAGCATGATCAGAAAGGCGAAACGTGACTCCTGGTGGTCTTTTGTATCCACGGTGTATCGTTTTATTCTACGAAGTAAAGTCTAGCCCACAATTAAAATATTAACTAATAAATGCCCTACTACCCCTGTGTCCACTCTGGAGGTGAATAACACTATCTATGACGATCCCGGGGACGTGGCTACCATTCTTGCCAGGAGTTTTTCTCATGTAAGAAGCTCAGCCAATTACAACCACCTTTTTCACCACCATAAACGCACGGCTGAGCTACAAATATTAGATTTTGCCACGGAGGACGTAGACTCCCTGTACAACAAAGAGTTTACAATAGATGAATTACTCCTTGTCCTGAAATCCTGCAAAGACACCAGTCCTGGATCAGATAGTCTCACATACGATATGATCCAGCATCTTAATCACGACAACTGGATTAAGCTGTTCAATCAATCAATCAATCAATCATTTCCTGTGGCACCCTCGGGGATGCATAGGGCCTCGATGAACTCACACCACCACATCCTATCTTGTGCTAACTCCTCAAGATCTCCCCAACACTCATCTCCAGCTTCCCGTCTCATTGTCCTCACCCACGTCTCTTTTGGCCTTCCTCTACCTCTCCTACCAGGTGCCACCCACCCTGGTGTACCTCGTACTATTCCCTGTCTCCTATACACATGTCCTAGCCACTTCCATCGTGAGAATCTAACATATTCATCGATCGGCTGCACTCCCGTTATTTCTCTAATTCTACTATTTGGTATCCTTTCCCACCACTTAACTCCTAATATTCTTCTAAGTGCTTTATTTTCAAACACCAGGAATTTATTTTCCATAGTCACTGTGCTGTACCAAGACTCGTGCCCATAAATTAAGATACTCCTAACCATTACCTTATAAAGTTTGATTTTTGTATGCACAGAGAAATTGTTATTATTCCAAATATTTTTAAGCATTCCCATTGCCTGATTAGCCTTCTTTAACCTTTCCTCGAATTCAAAGTTCAAAGAACCATCCTTGGCTAAATAAGTACCTAAATATTTAAACCTATCAACTTGCTTTACAACCATACCTCCAATTACACATTCCTGCGCATTTTCCATATTCATATTGATTATTTCAGTTTTTCCACAATTAATAACCAAACCCACCTTGCGACCTTCACTCACCAAACAGTCCAACACTCTCTGCATCTCTTCTGGCCCATCACAAATCAAAACTATATCATCTGCATAATCTAAATCCAAAAGTTTCCTGTTCTCTCCCCAAAGTATACCTGCACCGGTTTCTGTTCCAACACGTTTCATAATGTAATCAATGACCAATATAAATAGTAAAGGCGATAGAACACCACCTTGAATTACTCCGGACTTGACTTCAAACGAATCACTCAGACAACCATCAACCATCACTTTACAAAATGTGTCCTCATGCATGTTCATAATGACCCTCACAAACTCCTCTGGTATTCCATAATGTCTCATGATCTTCCCCATAGACTCTCTCGAAACACTATCAAAAGCCTTTTCAAAATCAACAAAACAAAGACTTAACGGTACTCTCATTTCATTAACTTGCTGCATCAAATGCCTATCTATAAAGATCTGATCATTGCAACCACGTCCCTTTCTAAAACCAGCCTGTTCATCCCTCAGAATACCCTAAACCACCGGCTCCAACCTATTTAACAACACTCTACTGAAAACTTTCAAAGCTATCGGTGACAAAGAGATTCCCCTCCAATTACCACATTCACTCAGGTCTCCTTTCTTCGGAACTTTAACAATTACACCATTCTTCCAAACTGATGGTAGTAACCCCGTCACCCATATCTTATTGAATAGCTTGGTCAAGATCATTATTAATCTATCCCCCTCCACTTTAAACATTTCCGGAAATAAACCATCCTCCCCTGGTGCCTTATTATTCTTTAACTGTTTTACTGCTTTCTCCACTTCTGCAAGCCTCAACTCTCCTGTTTCTATATTTAAATCTTCCTGAGCAGACGGTATATCCTCTTCTGGTGGTATTGGTCTATTAAGAACTGTCTCAAAATGCTCTTTCCATCTATTTTTAATATCTCCATCTTTGGTCAATAAATTTCCTTCCCTGTCTCTAATTGGTATTTCCTTGCGTTTACCTGCATTACCACTCAGTTCTCTAATCGATTCATATGCTATTCTTTGACTCTGTCCATCATTTTTGTTTATTAGGATTTCAGTCTCTGCAATCTTTTCATCCACACATCTTCTTTTATCTCTCCTAGCTAACCTTCTTACTTCTGAATTCAAACTCCAGTACGCAGCTCTTGCTAATTCAATCTCTCGTTCATCAACGCATTGCATCTCACTCCTCAATTTAGCCTCACCTCTCTTTTTTATCATATCCCACGTTTCCTCTGATATCCATTTCTTTCTCCTGAATCTATGTCTCCTTCCAATCGTACATTCAGCAGTCTCATGCAAAACTTTGTTCACATCCTCCCACATCTCATCTACACTTCTCTCCCCCTCTTCCAACGTTTCCAACACCAAAAACCTATTTCTGCATTCTAATCTGAATTCCTCCTTTTCTTCTCCTTCTCTTCTAAGCTTAACAATATCGTGTCTACCAACACCAGATTTTTCCTTCTTCTGATTTTTAAGTTTAAACCTTATTTTTGCAATGCTGAGTTGATGGTCACTACCAATATCCGCTCCCCGTTTAACATGAACATCTAGCAGAGAACTTATATGCCTCCTACTGATAGCGATGTGATCAATCTGATTTTTATATTTTCCACACGGCGACACCCAAGTTGTCTTGTGTATATTGCAATGCTGAAAGAGTGTGCCCCCGATGACTAAGTCATTTGCTAGACAGAAGCTTCCAAACCTCACTCCGTTTTCACTCATCCTACTACCAACTCCCATCTTACCCATACATGCCTCAAATCCCTCATTTGAACAGCCCATTACTGCATTAAAGTCTCCAACGCAGATCAAAACATCATGTCTAGGTACCCTTCCTACTCCTTCTTGCAACTTTTCATAAAATGTGTCTTTCCTTTCATCGAGTGCATCATTAGTAGGTGCCTAACACACAAACAGACTGATGTTGCCATGATTTGATTTAAACCGTGCGTATAGCAATCGCTCATCTATAGGATCCCACTCACATAAAGCCTTATTTGCTTTACAACCCAGCAACAATCCTACTCCCTGATAATGCATTCCGTCCTGTCGGCCAGATATCAATAAACGTATACCATCCTCCAAATCCAACTTATCGACTCCAGTTAATCTAGTTTCTGTCAGAGCACAAATATCAAGTCCGTAATTTTGAAAAACCTTCACTAACTCATCGATTTTACCGTCATGATTTAGCGTTCTCACATTCCAGTTACCAATTTTAATTGTATTTTTTGAATTGACAAAGAAATTAGATTGTAACTGAGGCAACCGTGAGATTCTTAGCACCCCCTGCCCATTTAAGGGCTGCACGGGACTGGGGGCCATTATTGTTCTTTCAGAGTCCATCAAGGTTTCTTTGGCTAACTTCCTGAACACCTCGCCATTGTGTTGCAGTCGCAGTAGGCAGCTAACTTGCCTGATTGCCCACACCCGAAAGACCCAGCTATGCTGTAGCCAGTCACGTGCCGGCATGCTTACCAGCCATTTCACTCTCAAGGATTTCCTCTGCCTGAGAAAGCAACCACCCCCCTGCTCCCGAGGGCTTTTGATCTGTGTAGGTAGAGGGCGATCACTCCCTCACTAGCCATATACAGTGTATATACAGTGTATAGGCTAGCACTGTACAATAAGCTTAGGGCATCCTGAACGTTTCCAAGCACTGCACTGCACACGCCATACCGATACTAAATAGACTGGTCGTGTTATGAATCCCACTTCATTTCGTCCTATTGACTTTTTTTTCTATTTAGGGTCATGAAAGGAAAGGTTATTAATAGGCTTCTTTTTGTTTTGTTAAATGATCGACAATGTAGCTTCCATAAATACAGAAGTTCACTATGTAAAGTTCATGAATATGGATCATTTCATTTCGGAATCATTTGCCAATAAAGATTTCATGATAGGGGTGTTCTTGGACAACCAAAAAGCCTACTGATATGACGTGGCGAAGCGGAATACTAATGAAGCTCTGTGCGTATGGTTAAGGGATAATGTGCTTATTTTTATTTCCAGTTTTATAAAGGACAGAACATTCTCTGTCAAATTGCCCCATAATGTAACATCGGATATATTTATCCAAGCAAATAGGGTGTCTCAGGGAAGTGTGCTTAATCCCACTTTGTTTAGTATTATAATCAATGATATTCTGTCATCAGTTCCTGTCCCAAGGAATCTTGAATACTCGCTCTACACTGCCGATTGCACAATATGGCATTCGTCCTGTAAAGCACAATTTTCAGCAGGGCGGATTCAAGCAGCTCTTGATTCCGTTCACCAATGGGTCGTGCAGTGGGAATTTAAATTTTCCGTCTCTAAATGTGCCGCTGTAGTTCCTACGACTCGTACTTTCCCTAATTTGCCTTTGACTTTGGATAATCAGGCAGTACCTTTTCAAAATTCTATGAAGTTTTGGGGGCTCAATTTTGATTATCGTTTGAACTTGAACATTCATGTAAATAACTTGCTTGCTTGATGTGTTAAACTGTTATATATCCTTAAGTACCAAGTGGGTGCTACTTGGGAAGCCAACAGGAGACCTTTACTAATGGTGTATAAGTTCCTTATTAGCTCTAAGCTAGACTATGGCGCACAGATGTATGGGTCGACACCTGATGCCACATTGAAGAGGTTGGATGTGTTACAGAATAAATGTTTGCAAATGTGTCCAGGAGCCTTTAGGTGTACACGGGGAGCTCGAATGGAAATGGAGGTGAATGTACAGTACCTCTCCTCTGCATCTGCCACAGCCATCTGCTGCTGTCTTTTGGCATAAGAACATCTACGAAAAGTGATATCGGCAATTGGGTTTGTTCCCCCCTGCAACAATACCACCATCTTATGCTGCGGGTTCGTCGGTCACTTACAGCTCAACTCCACTTACTGATTCAGGAGCTTGGTGTAGACCTAGGTGACTGTGAAAAATTGATTATTAAAAATATAGCACCTTGGGAACCACCCAACTTTTACGTTGATGCTACATGGCTCTCAGCACCAAAGACCAAAGCGCAGGAGGCAGAGGTCTACCACTTGTTTCGTAACATCATTGTTTCACTTGGGGTCCCACCAATCTTATACCAATGGCAACAGGTCAAGCGAATGTGTGGGTGCTAGTGTGTGGTCGACTGAATGTTCCCTCAGGTTTCGGTTGTTGACTCACAAATTTGTGTGTACCTCCAAACATTTTGCTGTTGGTAAAGCTATAGACTATGGTCTAAAATCAAGGCATGGCTCATTTGTTATATTTTCAGAATCGAAGTCAGCCCTTCAGTCACTTCCATCTCGCACTACGGATGCTTACGAGATCCCGAGCCGCATCATTAATAAAATGCATTCATTCAACAGGTCCTTCACGTTGATCTGGGTACCTGGTCATTGTTGTAGCTTTGACATTGAGCAGGCTGACTTACTAGCGAAATCAGCTTTGGAACTCGTGGAAACCTGGGATACTCCTCGTGAACTACGGTCGTGTCTCTCCCTCGGAAAGTAATCACTGAATCTTCTGTGGCAAGACCAGTGGACCAGACTGAATATACCAACAAACAAGCCACTCCTGGGCGACTGGGACTCAGCCAATTGATCCAGTCGCCTTCAAGAAAGAATATTTTCAAGGCTGAGAATGTATTGCTCTCTGATAACTCATATGAATCCATATTTTGAAAGCCAATTTCCACTTCACTGTGACATCTGCGGTGTGGTGTTATCTCTCGGTCGTATCATCCTGCACTGTCGGCGATTTATTCACTCCGACAAGGGGAGTAAGTTTTCACCCCTGTTTGTTTGTTTTTTGTTTGTTTGTTTGTTAGCAGGATCACTTAGTGAATAAAAGAGAGACTGACCAAGTTTGGTGGGTAGATAGCCCATATCCCAGACAACAATCGATTAACTTTTGTGACCGATCTCGATCGTATTACAGATTCTGGATCGGGAAAACACTTTTTGCGAAACTTTAATTAGTGATGAGAAAATCTAACCCACTATGAAGAGAGGTTTGGAAATTATGCTGCCATTGTCAGAGAGATGCGCTCTATTGAGTGCCCCTCTAGTTCGTGAACGGGCATCACTTTTAAATTACTGCGGCGCAGCAGAAGTCCCCATCACTTTTTCCACTACCTTGATGAGGGTATTGTCATGACTGGTAAATTGATGGCTTTCTTGAGGGAGACAGGATTGATCAGAGTGATATGCCTTTTTCTGTGCGTGGATGTGGTTTTTATCTACCGTAAATGAGTGATATGACTTTTTTTACCGCGTGGATATGGTTTTTATCTATTGTAAATATGTATATATTGTGTAATTTAACTGGGGTTGACGGTTAACATATTTGCATTAGTTCCTGCTTTGGACTGAGCTATTTCTTATATTGATGTCCCCTGTATTATGCCACGTGCATCACCTGACAGAGTGCAAATGTGCAGTAAAGAAAGGTACTGGGCACCGTCAGTCGATGGTGTTCTGTTGGACGATGTATTTCACCTCTGGCAAATATGTAAATGCTTTACAACTGCATTTATAAGTTTTCTTAATTAGGGCCGACAGTTGACGTATATGGAATACAGTTCCTGACTCCTCTGATACTCTTTCATATACTGATGCCCCATATACTAATCCATATGCCTCGACCGACAGTCAGCGGGTGATGGGTGCAGGTGTGTAATGTAGAAAAGCATTACATATCTACAGATGACACTTCTATCTAGAGATTTTGGGCTCGTTTCCTGGTCAAGAGCGTAAAACACACACACACACACACACACACACACACATATATATATATATATATATATATATATATATATATATATATATATATATATATATATATATATATATATATGTATGTATGTATATTCCTTTTTTTTATATTACAAAACTTATTTTAAAAAACCTAATCTAAAGACGCAAAAACTAATAAATCCAACAGACAAATCGCTAACCTATACTAAAGCCTAAAGATGAAAAATGATAAACCTATTGTACACTAATGGGAAACATACCTCTGCCAAAAGAACACCATCGACTGTAGATATGTAATGCTTTTCTACATTACACACCTGCATCCATCACCTGCTGACTGTCGGTCGAGGCATATGGATTAGTATATGGGGCATCAGTATATGAAAGAGAATCAGAGGAGTCAGGAACTGTATTCCATATACGTCAACTGTCGGCCCTAATTAAGAAAACTTATAAATGCAGTTGTAAAGCATTTACATATTTGCCAGAGGTGAAATACATCGTCCAACACAACACCATCGACTGACGGTGCCCAGTACCTTTCTTTACTGCACATTTGCACTCTGTCAGGTGATGCACGTGGCATAATACAGGGGACATCATTATAAGAAATAGCTCAGTCCAAAGCAGGAACTAATGCAAATATGTTAACCGTCAACCCCAGTTAAATTACACAATATATACATATTTACAATAGATAAAAACCACATCCACGCGGAAAAAAAGGCATTTCACTGTGATCAATCCTGTCTTCCTCAAGAAAGTCATCAATTTACCAGTCATAACAATACCCTTATCATCCAAGGTAGTGGAAAAAGTGATGGGGACTTCTGCTGCGCCGCAGTAATTTGAAAGTGATGCCCGTTCACGAACTAGAGGGGCATTCAATAGAGCGCATCTCTCTGACAATGGCAGCATAATTTCCAAACCTCTCTTCATAGTGGGTTAGATTTTCTCATCACTAATTAAAGTTTCGCATAAAGTGTTTTCCCGATCCAGAATCTGTAATACGATCGAGATCGGTCACAAAAGTTAATCGATTTTGTCTGGGATATGGGCTATCTACCCACCAAACTTGGTCAGTCTCTCTTTTATTCACTAAGTGATCCTGCTAACAGACAAACAAACAAAAAACAAACAAACAGGGGTGAAAACATACTCCCCTTGTCGGAGTGAATAAATCGTCGACAGCGCCCACAGGACGTTGTGGAGAAAGGTTGTGCTGCTCTCTCAGCTGTGCCAACCCTTAGATTTTTCCACCATGGACAAAAAGAGATACTAGCACTTTTGGCTAAACAAAAACAGGAAAGTGATAATGAAATTGCCAGACGTAAACAAGATATGAAAAACCACCAGCAGCACTGTGAGCAAAAATTAATGGAATTAACTCACAGCTTGGAATATTCTCAAAATCAACTCCTCGATCTGGAAGCTAAACTGAACAATGAAACAACTGTAAAACGAGACCTCATTACCCAAGTGAAGCAACTGACCAACGATAACAACAAATGTAAGCAACAACACGGTGAGGTCTCGCAACAGCTCGACTATTTGGACGATCAAGGACGTAGAAACAATCTTCGCTTCACTGGGATCGCGGAAGAGCCAGGCGAAACATGGGAGCAGTGTCAACGCAAAGTGGAACTCATATTGTCGAAGCATCTAAACATAAGTGCGAAATTTGACAGAGTTCACCGAATTGGAGAGGCTTCAAACAGAGGGACATTGTTGCAAGGTTTTCCCAGTATTCAGACAGAGAGCAAGTGCTACGGAACCGGAAGAAATTGAAGAGGACAAGCATTTATATAAATGAGGATCTGTGTCCTGGATCACTAGAGGCTCATCGTTCACAGATTCCTGCCTACCACGAAGCCAGAAAGCAGGGAAAATTTACCTATTTGAACTACAGGACTCTGGTGGTCCGGGACCGACGCAAGAATGATCAAACTCTTCAGGCTGTCCCCTCTCAGTTTGCCCTCCGACCCAGTCTCACCCAGGCCCCGTTGCCCTACAACACCCCAACGTAAGCAATGGCACCGCATCCCATCCCCTCAGGAACGGACCACGAAGGAAGGAACTCCAACTTTACCTCAACGATTGAACACGCCCGTTTCACCCACTAAGGTACCATCGCCATATAAGCAGTTGACACACTCTCGCCAGCCAACCACCGCAAGTCGTGCTAATAAAGTCAGCACAACGGCCGCCGAAACAAAGGAGAGTAGTGTCAATAAGCGGAAGGCCAGAGAAACGTACTCAGACGACGCAGAAGGGGCAGTTGGTGGAGCTGACCCTGGGATTGCCTCACCACCTAAAACAAGACAAACTAGAAGCAGGTTAGGTATAAACAGGTCCTAAAATTTTGTAATGAGTAAAACATTGTTGTTACAAACTACTAAATGTGGATAACCATGTTCTACCATTTTATAATTTAGATGACGCAGAATTATGCACACTTTTCGTAAATGATACTAGAGAACCTAGTTTTTCGTTGTATAGCCTTGATACTATGTGTTTTACTCCCCTAAATTTCAATAATGATAATCATACATCTGTCAGTGATCCGGATAATTTATGTAAAATTTTCGTAACGTGAACCTCCCAACAACTGAATGCTACTGTATTTCGCTGATTCACCTTTTACGCACATAAATCAGTCTACAAATATTTTTTCATTGCTTTGCTATAATATAGGAAGCCTACCACTGCATTTTGATGAATTTTTGGATCAGTGCATAATCCTATTCAATTTCATTTTGACGTTTTAGGATTTTGCGAGACAAGGTTAATGGATGATACTGAGAATCTTTTTAGTATCCCAAACTACAGTGTCTATGCAAATAATTACTCTCGAAACACTGGAGGAGTTGCTTTGTTTATAAAACAACATTTTTCATGTAACGTGCGAAATGACTTGATATTTAACCCGTCACCTTCCGAGGTTTTCCGCACCTCCGACATCCCCCAGTCCCGAGGTATTTTCGAAAAAATTATTTTTGGCTTAAACTTCCGCTTTTGGTGAGAATCATCGAAAATTCATAGAGAAATTGCTCACCTGAGGTTTAAAAAACTCAATCCAGGTAGGAGTTCCTCCTTATCTGACTGGGTTTTCTAACATGCTGGCACCAAAGAAAACGAGTTCTATGGGAGGGTAACTATTTTATCCACTCATAAACGGTATTTATTTATTTACTTGTTACGAATTTATATGTAGTATGAGAGTATATTAGTTTTCAAGCAGCAATATAGGCATTATAAGCATTGTTTCACTCACTAACTAATCACCATTCATGACCTTTTTTTCCCACAATACCTGATCATCATTTCTGACTGTTTCTTCCTGTAATGCTATGTAAACCTTGTCCTCCACATTGTCATCGATTGGGGAATCACTCTGGCCCTGAATGTCTTTATTGGCCAGGTCACTGGTAACAGGTGAACTGCCGAGACAATAGCGTGAGGGGGGGAGGGGGGAGGTTATGCGGTGTAAGGCACTGTCCCTGCTTGGCATCTTGTAGAGGAATAGAGGAAGGTGTCCCGTGTATAAATACGAAAAATCACGCGCGAAAATTGAAAATTATGCAAATTAGGGACCTTGCTACTGCACGACATACCGGTACGTCGCCGGGACTGGCAAATGCAAATCGTTGCAACGTACCCATACATCGACGGGACGGGGCGGGTTAAGAAAGAACATATTGAAACCATATTTATTGAAGTTTATCTTAGTACTAATTCCATAGTTAAGGGATTATTTACAGACACCCAAACACTAATATCGCAAGGTTCTTTGATGACTTTCACTACATTATTGATTTAGTCAGCTCGGAAGGTAAATCTTGTTACGTCGGGGGTGATTTTAATATCGACCTGTTTAAAAGTAGAACAAACCCACATGTAACCTTTTATCTGTGTGCTATTCTCATAAATTTTATAACACTATTAATAAACCCACACACGTAACTTTAACATCCGCCACACTAATAGATCATATATGGACTAATGACTACAAAAACTGCTTCACAAGCAATATTATATATAATAAAATCTCGGATCATTTTCCTGTTGTATCGGTGTTCAAATCCGCACCATATTTACCGAAAGGTGAACAAACTGTCCTCCAGTGCAGAGACTTTAACGAAAGTAGTATAAATACATTTAAAGAAAAAATTAGTCGTGTCTTGGGACCTTGTTTTATGTGCTAAAGACCCAGACGTAGGTTATTGTAATTTTAATCTCCTACTTTCTAATATATTTCATAACCAGTTTCCGTTAAAAAAAAAAAAAAATCTAAACATGCTGATAAGCCCTACATTACTGCAGATATTAGGCAGATGATCCGAGAAAGAAACAAGCTTCAAAGAAAGTGTGCCAAGAAACCCATTACGTACGGTGCAGAGTATCGCAGACTGCACAATGAAATCACAGCTAAAATCAGAAAAACAAAGTCAGATTACTATAAGAATAAAATAAGTGAAAATATAGGTAACAGTAAAAAAACCTGGTGTATAATAAACTCTATCCTTAATAAGCCTTCTTCATGACAAAGAAATAATTGCTTTTATTTAGTAAACAATAATGAGGTATGTGAACCTAAGGAAGTAGCTGACCATTTTAATAATTACTTTGTCAGTGTTGCTAAGAAACTTGCTGAGTCTGTTGGAGAGTCTGAGGTTAATTTTTATTCATATTTACGCAATAGGCAAGACAGTGTATTCGTTTTGTCACCTACTACTGAACATGAAGTTACTCAGACTATAAAAAATCTACGGAATGTTGGACCCGGATATGACGATATCCCCATGTCCATCATTAAGGAAATAATGGCCTATCTAGTTCCTGTACTTGTCTTCTTCTTTATCTTTTGAGACTGGAAAGTTTCCTGACATGTTGAAATTGGCCAAAGTCATTCCAGTTTTTAAAGCTGGTGATCGTAAGCTGTTAAGCAGTTATCGCCCTATCTCAATCCTGCCAGCAATCAGTAAGATAATAGAGAAATTGGTTTAAGGTAGGTTAATTTTGCACCACCAACAATATTATCACTGATTCACAATTTGGTTTTAGGGAAAAATTGTCGACCGAGAGTGCTTTGCTGTCATTCACCAAGGACATGCTGGCTTCATTTGATGAAAATAAATTTACTATGGGTATTTCTAGATCTGGCCAAGGCATTTGATACGGTTAATCACTCTATATTACTAAAGAAGCTTGACCACTATGGTATACGAGGCACTTCAAATCAATGGTTTGCTTCCTACTTAGCCAATCGCAAACAGTTTGTGCAATACAAACAGTGCCAGTCTACCTGTATGCCAGTAGAATCTGGAGTTCCCCAGGGGTCGGTCTTAGGACCACTCTTGTTTATTTTGTACATAAATGACATCGTGTACGCTACCTCACATATGAAGCCAGTACTATTTGCTGATGATAGTACCTTTTATGCAAGCCACCAAAATCTCAATGAACTATCAAATGTTGTAAATAGCAGCCTAACAGATATTAAAAAATGGATAACAAGCAACAAACTCACGCTAAACGTAAGCAAATCTCGTTACATTATATTTAGAAGGAAACAAAACACTGCAAATCAACCCAACATCTACATAGGTGCCCAGTCAATTGAAAGAGTGGACAGTATAAAATTCCTTGGTGTTATAATTGATGAACGTTTGTCATGGCATTTATATATCCAATATCTCAATACAAAGATTAGCAAACAGTGTGGTATCATGTACCAAATTCGTGATCAACACAGCCTTTTAAGCTCATTTATTACTCGCTGATTTTTCCTTTATTGTTTTATTGTAACAATGTATGGAGTGGTGCTTATAAGACACAACTAAACCGCTTATTTATAGCCCAAAAGAAATCGGTCCATATAATGGAAAACTTACGCAAATATGACCACACTAATCCATCTTTCAAGAAATTGGGTATCCTAAAATTGCCTGATATAAAGTCCTATTGCACTGCTTTGTTTGTTTACAAGTCTCTGCACAACCTGTCATTTAACAGTTACTTTGATTTTAATATGAATGACCGGTATAATCTCCGAAATAACTGTAATCTAAAAATACCGCTCATGGCTTCAACCCAGTCCCAGTCACATATCATTTATCATGGACCCAAAGTTTGGAATGGTATCCCAATGGCCATTCGGGAACTAAGCTAGGCTGTATCTTTCAAATCTGCTTATATATCCTACTTACTATCAAAGTACTAATTCTTTAAATTAGTTAACTTTCATTATTATTATTATTTATTATTATTATTGTTATTGTGGTAGTTATTATTATTGTTACTATTATTACTGGTATTAATATAAAATTACCTCCGTTTTGTTGTAGTGCTATCTTGTATATACCCTTTATTAAAATCTTAAACTATTGTCATTCGGGGATGACCATTATTACATAAAAGTCATACAGCTGATTTAGTAAAATCGTAGTTTTAGCCTTACTAGACAATTGATGTTTACCAAAAGTGCAAGAAAAACAAGGTGCCTTTAAAGTGAGTTCCCGGACTCTCAAAAGGCTCAGCCGCTAGTAAACTAAGTGTTATGTCAACTATTGTAATTTCTGTGGCTAAATAAACATTTGACTTTGACTTAGACTTTGAGCGCAGGATGATACGCCCGATAGATAACACCACACCGCAGATGTCACAGTGAAGTGGAAATTGGCTTTCAAAATATGGATTCATATGAGTTAGAGAGCAATTCCATTTTCAGTCTTGAAAATATTCTTTCTTGAAGGCGATTGGGTCCATTGGCTGAGTTTCAGTTGCCAAGGAGTGGCTTGCTTGTTTGTAAATTCTGTCTAGTTCACTGGCCATACCACAAGATTTAGTGATTTTTTCCTGAGCGTAAAAAACATATGTACACACGCGTGTAATGTGTGTCTCTCCAACATATAAAAACACTCATGTTGTGTCTGGGATAGATTAAAACTGCTCTGTCACTTGCCGAGTTGCGCAGGGCTGAGCAATAAT
>NC_137005.1:19816304-19818804 GCF_032717465.1 Coenobita brevimanus
GAACCTGCCTTTAACATCATTTACCTATTTGAATTCCTTTGCTCATTCGGTATTGTTCCATCGTCCCTCCTCTCTTCCAATTCTCCTCTTTCTTTGTACTTTTCATCCATGATAAATGCTATCAGTTTACTATTACCTCAGCATTCTGTTCACTTGTGTAGCATTTCTATGGATTCTTTTATAACCATACTTTCAGCCAATTCATCTCTCTCTCTCTCTCTCTCTCTCTCTCTCTCTGTTTTGTTTTGCCTTTCTTCATATTGTTCATAATATTTTTTGTCTCTCCATAATTCTGTTCCATCTCTCACATTGGTCACGTTATTTCTGGTCTCCCTACCATCTTTTGTACGATAACTATCTCCGTCTCCTTGTCGCGCCTTTCCTTAACCTTTTCATTAATTCTTCCTCCCGTTCCGCCCCACCCCCTCCTCCCCACACACACCTTTCCTTTCCAACCATTTCTTTTCCGCCATCCCACAAACCTAGGTGTGTTTTTCATTTCTTTTTTGCTCCCTCAACAGGCCGAGAGCCAGGTAGGGTCCACATGCCCCCTCCTCCATTTTTTTTTTTTTTTCTCAGTGATTTTTCATTAGTTTGGCAGGTCTTAAATAAGAAGTTAACTTTCCATTAATTTAAAATTTCAGCATTCACCTGTGGCAGCTCAAAAACCACATTTATTCTTAGTCCATCCTGAGAGAAAAAAGACATGTTAAAACCTAAAAGGATAAAAAAAATTGGTTATTATTTGTTCTATCCTATGTAATTTCACTGGATATAGGTTACATAAGTACTGAAACATGTTTCATGATGATGGGATAACCCAGACTGGATAATTGAACTAGCTTTCTTCATAGTAACCGGAAAAGTTTTACCTCAATTTTAAATTGCCTTTGATGAACATGACTTCCTGAGTCACACACAGTTCTACTGGAACTATCAAAATCTGCTAGAAATGACCCATACCTATCTACTTATAATAACAATACCCAAACAGAATATTATCAAACTTATATTTGGCCCCGAGAACTACTTTTGTTGAAAGAGTAATCTCCATTTTCACCTCTCCTCAAGATGAAAATTGCATATATTGAGATATTTCACCAGTTGTCGTGTTAACATTGGCTCGTTGCATAAAGACTTTTTTATCCAAGCAGATTATTATCATATGTGATTTAATATCACGAATAAATAAAGCATTCGTAGTCTTTTACATTATTTACAGTATTTTGTATTTTATTACTTTCAGATGTTAATTGATGACCACGATGCCGAAACACAAGTCAGACCTCGCCAATAATCGTACTTGGGAATCCCAGAAACCTTCATCCTCAACAACAACAACAACAAAGCTGGCTAATACAGCAGACAAAAAAAAAAAAAAAAAAAGATGGGAGCCCTTAATGAAAGTCAAATCAAGACTGGCAAATATACCTTTCGAGTGCATAGATCTGGAAAGGAGTGCTGTTTAGAAAAGACTGTATATTCTGCATCAGAACCAGTGCAGTTTATTTAAAAAGCAACAGAAAACAGTACCCTCGAAAGTTTACATCGGGCAGTTGGAAAACAGTATGTGACAAAGTGGGGGAAAAGGGGGACGAAATCTTACTACAGAAGATGTGGGATATAGATCTTTTCGCTGCAGAGGCACACTTTCACGAGATTTGTAGACAAAAGTATATATCCAGTCGACACACAATCATAACTGAGCTGCCATCTTCATCTTCATCACAGTGTAATACCAATGGAGAAGAATCATATAAAGTTATTTAACTCGAGAATGTTTATACTCTAATATTAAGTATCTGAAAATATAAATGTTTTCAGACTTTCGGATCTTACACAAATGTGTAAGGAGTCACTGGAAGCAGACGATTTTGGTAGTCCAGATTACGGAAGTAACAAAATAAGAATCAAACTGGAAGAGGATGGTGATATTGGGCAGCACATTGCATTTTCATCTAATAATGTCAAGGGTACACTTATTTATAAATCACCCTCATTTATGGACACGACTGTAAGATCTTATTTACTAAGTAATCAAACCTGGATCAAAGGATTAAGCTTGTATCTGCATGAAAAGATCATCTGGGCATTCAGAGCTACAGAAAAACTTCCATGGCCACCGAGAGCAGGAGAGCTTCCAGATCCCTTGAAAATGTGGCGTGCTATTTTGACCATTAGTATATTCAACAGCAAAGGATTGGGAACATCACTTAGTGGAGTGCCCAGTTCAGTTTCTTTTTCATTAGAATTCTGACTCTGGAATCAAACTTGTGCGGTCCGGCGAAACAGATAAGATCTTATTCACCCAAGCAAGTTCCACTTAACCCGTTTCCCGACTACTTGCGCCAACATTAGTTCCCTATTTGCCTTATCAAATGCCTTATCTTGTTTGCATATTACCACACTCCCGAGAGGGATTTTGTAGTACCACTGAAGGAGTGGAAATAATTTGATTGTCGTCTTCTAACCTTCTAACTGTGCAATTACAACTATACTC
>NC_137005.1:19820340-19865340 GCF_032717465.1 Coenobita brevimanus
TTTTTCCAGTATTCGAATAAGTGGGATAAAAACATAAAGTTTACGCGCGAAAAGCTGAAAATAATGGTTCACTCATTTTTTAACATTCTTATTACATAGTCTGGTAGTGGGTTAATTACTGGGGTCTATAGTGAAAACCTACATACACAGGTCTTGGATTAAGTTGGTTTAGTTTTTGCCTACTCGTATCTATAAGATTAATTCAGTCAAAACCTGCTAAATAGGGCCTATGATATCTGCTCCAGCTATAATGACTTTTCAATGAGGAAATATGTGAGAATTGAGAAGCTATTTTGTAAGTAACAACTACAAGGAAGAATTGTTTGATGTATTCTTAAGAAAATTTCTTAGCAACAGGCTCATCCACAGGACTTTAGTAAGAAATGCTGATGTACCTAAGTTGGTGAAATGTTAAGATGCTACCACATTTTATGGTAAAATTAGTTATGAGTATCGTAAGAAGTTAGTTCTGAACATTTTAAAGAAATAATTTCCTACTGTCGTAAATTGCTAGGATTATCTTTATCAACGATTTCGGAATAGGATCTTTTTTTTCAACTTCAAGGATCGTGTGCCGGACCCTCTGTGCTCGAATATTGCTTTCACAAGTTCACTTGTCCTAGTTGTCAGGCTAGGTATGTGGGGTGCTCTAGTAGGGCATCCCGGAATACGAGTATTCGAGCACATTGGGAAAAAGGATTACAGGTCTGGAAAGTTTTGCATAAGATGTCCTTCTCTGCTGTTAGATAGATCATTCACTGAACGATGATCACCCTTTCACGCTGAATGATTTTCCAAAATTATTGGCAAGGTTTGGGACTCACGGGGATTGCCATTATTGGGAGAAAAACTGTTAATTAAAAAGCTTGTTTCCGGAATTAAATCTTGTAAACAATACTTAGTAGTTTAATAGGAGTTTCTGTTCTGCTTCAGTGTTCACTACTCTTTGTTCCGCTGCCGATGTCTGACCTGTCATTTGACATAGATGATTGATGTACTCACTTCCCTTCACGATCTCTATTCAGCTTAGTGTCTTGGGGGCTTTTACTTCTCCGATTGGTGACCTTTATATTTTTTGTGCATTGCTTTTGTGTATTAATTTTATATGTGCATTTGTGCTGCTTAGTTTTCCCTTTCACTTGTCTTCTTATTTATACTATACGAAGAGTATTGGTTTGATAAGTTTGGTTTATGTTAGTTTATAATTTTTGCTCATGCTCTTCATTTTAATAATACATATATATATAGAAAATGGTGAACATTAGATCCATATCTGTTGTAGTATAACGAGTATTGCTCTTTGGTAGGATCCCACATATGTACCCTGATGATAGCCACGTGAAGTGTGCGAAAATTCGTAGAAACATATTGAAAGAAAATGCTGGCGGGTGTCATCTCCATCCTTATTTGTCTTATATATATATATACGTCCGAGATTCGCATCCAACCAATGGTCATTGGTAGGGGTAGACATCAGCAAGGGAATCCGGGATGTAATACACGCTCTAATACCAACGTCCTCTACCCGGGGACAACGACTTAGCTCTTAACGAATGTACACAGTGTAAAACTCAAATATATCTATCTATCTATCTGTCTATTGCCAGATTGTCTTAATCCCTATAAGGGTGGCCACAAACATGTCGCCCTGCTCCATCGCCATTTTACTTTGCCCATCTCGCAGTCCAGACCCTCCCCTCTCTCATATATTGTGCCTCTCCACTCCATCCCTCCATCATCATCCTTGGTCCCCCCTCCACCTCATACTCACATACACTCTCCTCGTCAGTCTCTCACTCTCCATCCTCTCCACATGGCCAAAACAACCTCAGTGTGTTTCTCCTAACGTTTCCACTGTCATATCCACATCCACACAACAATGCTCCTTCACTTCCTTATTTGTCAGTGTATGTCTGCTCCATCCTAACTCTACATGTTCCTTTTCCAACTAACTCATTTCCACTGCTCTCCACTCTCGCTGACTTCTGTCCCTCCAACAAGGTTCAAGATTCACTTCCATATGTTAGAGATGGTATCACAATACTGTCATGAAGCTAAACTTGATTCACTTCCATGCTTACTTCCCCCTGTTTCTTATCACTGCTTTTGAGGAACCAGCAACCTTTCTTCCTTGTTTTACCCTTTCAAGCCCTTAACCCTCTAAACATCCATCCTTACTCATCACATTACCCAAGTACTGAAATGCTCTCACATTTTCCTTTTCTCCTCATTCAACCTCACTGTACATTCACTGACTTCACTTATATACCCTCTCAGGCACAGTAGCAAATCACGTTGCATGTGGTTTGGTAGGAAGAAGCACAGTCACGCAAATCGCATTCCTGATCCCCAAAAATTCACAAAAATTAAATTTTTGGCCGATTTGCATCAAATTTTGGCGTGTTCTAGTGGGTGTGTGTCTCTCCTGGGGTAAGGCATTTGCAACACTGTGACTGCTCTGATGAGACAATGCTTAGTAGAAAAAACTCAGTATCTCACGACCAGCCAGGCTGGAGGGTTGCACAGCTGTCAGTCATCCCTTTAATTAAAACCGCCATTTCCCCCCCTCCTACCCGAGGCAGAAGCCATTATTGAAATATTGTGATTGTACAGTATTTTTTACTATAATGTAAAGTGATTGTGTCTATGGGACATAGATATAGTGTTTGTAAAGCATTGGGGCCTGTTATCAGTCATTAGGCCTGCAGGCAGAAGTCTGGTTTGTTATAATGGGGTTTCCACTCTCCTTCACCCTGCCCACAAATGATGAGTATTTTACAATTTTATAGTGAAGCCAATACTTATATTTGTGAAACATATAGTGCCTGGAATGGTGAAATAACTGACCTACCATAGTAGGCATTAAGTACACTGTAGAGATATGCAATAGTTGCTAAGGAAACAGGTGGTCATCTACACCATGGAGTCGGGAAGGGAATATAAGAGGAGGTTGTGATGGAATCATGTGATAGTGTTTTATATTGCATACGATTTAGTGTGAAACAAGTATAAAGTAGTGCAGAGAATGTTCACCGAGAAATATTGCATGCACTGACTGACTTAGCTCAAACCTAGCGCAAGTATCAGAGACAACAAATACGCCACACAATCACAGATTTCAGTGAAAAGGTATTGTACCAATCTCAGACAGTGCTATATTGCGTATGGTTTAGTGTGAAACATACGTATAAAATAGTGCAGCGAGTGTTCACTGAGAAATGTTGCATGCATTAACTGACTTTGCGAAAACATAGCGCAAGTATCAGAGACAAGAAATATGCTACAGCCATATATATATATATATATATATATATATATATATATATATATATATATATATATATTGTTACGGAACAGAGAAAGATAATGTACACTTTAAGTGAGCATACTAAAAATCACTACTATCCCTTAAAGTTCCAGGTTCAAAACAAAGAGTTAGGTAAAATTACAAGTTAAAGTTTAATGCTCAAACTAACAACAAAACATTCAGGACTCATAAGGATAATGTAATGGCAAAAACGGGTTAAATATATGGTTAAATGCAATAGCCTCTATTAACACGAAATTAGCAAGAGTAAATTTATCTAAGTCAGCCGTGATAAAAGAGAAAACCAGATAATACTCAGTGAATGGAAGATATATTATTACAGATACAAAATATTATTAATAAGGGCTGACACCCAAAACACATGAATCACAAAAAACCTCACTAGGCCCAAGAATCAAGACCCCACGCCACACAGCACAAGAAAAAATGCAACACACTTATACTCAACTTACACAGCTGCTAGATGATTGGAGACTTCTTGAGCACTCACAATAATAACAACTGTACAGGGGTGGACAGAGATGTGAACAAAATGAGGAGTAGATCTAAGTGGCAATAATGCAGAGACTGAGCTCATTACATAGGGGCCGGCAGAGCTTAATACAACTTGTAAGAAGGACGCGCAAATGAAGCCATGGGGACAAAGAGTTGACAATCCTGCTCTCAACAACAGAAAGAACGACTTACTCTACTATAAGGGAGGAGGGGGGGAGTGAGGTAGAACACTCTCGTGATCAAACATGCAGCATACTGTACGTTAGAATTACACAAAGGATGATAAAATCATAGGCTATGTAACACCTCCCCACAAAGAAAAAAGAAATTTACAAAGGAAATTTCTTATTACTCTAAAACAATCTGTCTAAAGTCTAGATAAGCAATCTGCAATAACATTTTCTTTCCCCTTGACATGTTGTATGTCTAATGAAGACTCCTGAAGAAGTAGACTCCATCTTGTCAATCTCTGAATTTTATCTTTATACTTACTAAGGAATTTCAGTGGGTTATGATCGGTATAAATGACTATGGGGTCAAAACCAGAACACAAATAAAATGAAAAATGCTGTAAACCCAAAATCAAGGCCAAAAGCTCTTTCTCAATAGTTCACTTTGTGGGCGGGGAAAGCGAACGGTGGTGAAGTGATGGCGGTGGGTGGCGCGGGGTGGGAGGTGGAAGGCAGTAGACGGGGGGAGGTGGTTTTAGGAAGTAGGTTAGGGGAAGATGTGGAGATGGTCCTAGGAAGCCTGTGAAGAGGGAGGCCCGTTTTGTGTTGCGGGAGTATAATGGTGTGTGGGGTGGGAAGGTTAGAACTAGGGGCAGGAATAGGGGAAGGTAGAACAGAAGAGATAGTGAGAGGGGGGGAAAAGGAAAAATAACGTTCTCCCCTGTCGTAGACTGGGGGAGAGGTGAGGTGGCCCCTGCCATTACGGTGGGATGCGAGGGCAGGGGGGCGCTTTTTGTTTTTCCCTTTTTGTTTTTTCTTCCCCTGGGGCTTAGGGGAATTTGCGTATGGTGGGGAGGTTTGTAAGCGCCCTCGTGTCATTTGGCTGCACTGGGCAGCTTCTAGCTGCTCACGGATGTCGTGAATCGGACATCCGTGGTAGCACGGAGAAAATTCCCACGGGTTGATGGTGATGAGGTCAACGGGGAATTGATTTATTTCGCCGATGCGTTGAGGGGTGGCATGGACGGCTAAAAGGCGCCTCATTAAACTGATATCTCTATCCATGTCTCCTGTTGGATCATGGATAGTGAAGTGTTGTCTTACAACACTTGGGAGTACTCTGAGCAGAGTATTAAATGTGTGTTGATCCTGGGTTTCTTCATCTGCCTCCGGGTAGGCAGCAGTAACCAGGCGTCTTGCCTGTAACAGGGTATTATCTAAATCCCCGTCATAAGTAAAGCTATCCAATTTGGATAGAGCCACCACTTTCCCTAATGATGGGGTGATGGCTTGGATTGTGAACTTGGTAAAGTTCTGCCAGGTGAGTTCTGGGACAATTTTTGGCGCAATGTTAGCTGCGGCTTTACCCACTTGTGGAAGTGTGACTGCAATTTTTTGTTGGTCATTATCGAAGCCAATATCCAATGAGGGTTTAACTATTGCAAGATATGTATGTATGTCATACTGGTCAGGGTCAAACTTGGATAACTGGACGTGCGGTTTAGTTGCCATTTTTCCAAATATTTCCTATTTACCTCTCTTCTACGCTCGGATCTAGAACCACCGCTGGCCACCAGTGTAATGCTGAGTAGAATTTGGCTCGACCTCTCGTTCCAAATCAACTCAACACTGAGCGGGGTCCTCTTTCGAGACCGGAGCTAGTGCAATGAAGAGAGGCAGGATATAAAAACTTTCGGCAACACCATACACGTATATTATTTCAGTTAGACACAAGACATTTCAGTAGACATTACATCACAATATAGAGCAATACAAAACCTTATTTAAAATATTGTGTATCTCGCAGGATACTAGCTTCTTAGATATTAATGACAATACAACAAATCTTAGTACTAGGAGTACAGTAAATACCCGTGCGCGCGGAGCGCGGGAGGGGAAAGAGGGGGGGGTTTGTGATTTACCAGGAAGGGGAGGGGGGGGTAGGGAGACACGGAGAGTGACTTAGAACGGCGAGGGAGAAGTTATGGTAATACTTGATGAGGCCCGATATTAACAAGGGAGTTTAGGTGTTTTCTATTGGCAAGAATCCTTTGATAATTAACTCTGGTTCTTATTTGGACTTCAAGACCGGGGGTGAGGAGTGGGGAGGGTTTTCAGGGATAGCGTACAGAACAAGGGAGTACAGTTATCACTCGCGGTCCTCGTAGTTTGGCAACACTAGATTTCCGTCAGCACAACTTATATACTACACATCTCCCTGGTAGGTTATGTAGGCTCGCACTTCCCAACGCGTTACAAAGTCGGGACCCTCGTAAATTCTATTCCACTGTATTACTCAGAGTTTAACCAATAGCATTCTAATGATGTATTATCCTTTTCTTGGGCTCTAGAGAGAAGTCCTTAGTAAACTCGGGATGACACTCGCACGTATCTTCACTTGGGGTCTCTACCCCTATTCTCGCCCGTTAATGTAGCATTATGTCCTGGGTTACCCCAATGGAAATTACATGAAATCACTGCACTAGTCTTATTCTAAGAAAAAAGGAGTCACACTTAACCTACTTCACAATTGCAGATCCTCGTATCTCTGGTAGAGAGAAACACAGTTACCTCGGCGATGATCCGGTCGGGCTGAGGGTGTCGCCAGGGTAGGGCGAGCCGGGAGGGCACGGGGCGACTCACTAGGGCGTCCTCTCACGTCCGGGGGCTTCCGGACTGGGCTCCGGGCTGGGGCCGAAGAGGGCTAGGAACCGCTGGGTCAGGTCCCGGCGTCGCGGGGGCGTGGTGAGGTCTCGCCCGGGTGTCCTGGGGCGGGCCAGAAGAGGCGACGGACTGCGGTCTCCTATGGGCAGGGGCGCCGGCAGGGAAGGACTGCGGCAGCGGCTGTCACGGGGGCCCGACAGGTGGGTCTTCTCAAGGGCCTCGCGCAGGGAACAGAGGCCGGGGGAGACAGGGAGGTCTTTCCTCCTCACTATACCCTGGGAGCGACCATCGATCGTCTCCACCGGGGTGCTGAGGGAGCGACCGCTGATCGTCTCTACCTTAGCTTGCAGGGAGCGACCACTGATCGTCTCTACCTGATTTTGTTGTGAGCGACCATAGATCGTCTCTGTCTTTTTTATAGGGGAGCGACCATTGATCGTCTCTACCAGTGTGCTGAGGGAGCGACCACTGATCGTCTCTACCTTAGCTTTCAGGGAGCGACCACTGATCGTCTCTACCTGATTTTGTTGTGAGCGACCATAGATCGTCTCTGTCTTTTCTTTATGGGAGCGACCATTGATCGTCTCTACCAGTGTGCTGAGGGAGCGACCGCCGATCGTCTCTACCTTAGCTTTCAGGGAGCGACCACTGATCGTCTCTACCTGCTTTTGTTGTGAGCGACCATAGATCGTCTCTGTCTTTTCTTTATGGGAGCGACCATTGATCGTCTCTACCTTGTTGTGGGGAGAGCGACCGCCGATCGTCTCTACCTTACCACTGTTAGAGCGACCATAGATCGTCTCTACCTTAGGGGTGCTGTCTGGAGTACAGTTTCTGACTCCACCCCTAGCTAACTCGGTGATTCCGCCACGCGAAGGTAGTGTCTTTTTCCTACGGTGGCGGCGGCGCGGTGGTTGCGTCTCACAAGGGCGCACGGCCCGGGCTGACGTACGCCGCTGTTGCCCGGAGTGGTGGTGGCTGGCGGCGGCTACCCCGGGGAGCCCGAGTGGGGGGAGTCCGAGTGGGGGTGTCGGCATTTCTGAGGGCAGACAACACTGCTCCTGGTCCGCCTTGATGTCGGGGAGACTGCGGTATTCTCTGGAATATTCCAGAGAATTGATTCGGTCAAACCCACGCATTTCACTGCGAAACAGGATTTAGGATATTGCAGGTTACAACTATAATTTAGCTAGAAGGCATTGGGATAAAATACATTCCGTGGTGTTCAAGAAGGAGGACATAAAAGTGCTTGAAGAACTTGGTGCTGATGACTCCATTGTGATAGTTAGACCGGACAAAGGGAAGGGAGTTGTCGTCATGGATAAATTGGACTATCTGGGTAAGATGGGAGGGATACTTAATTACAAAACTAAATTTAAAGAGATTAAAGGTGATATATTTGACACTACTGTGAAATTTGATGACAGATTGAACAGAACGCTTAGATCTATTAAGGATAAGGTAGGATCTGTAACTTTTAATAATTTATATGCGTCAGGTTCGGTCCCTGGAGTTACGTAAAGTTTACCCAAGGTGCACAAGTCAGGAGTTCCTCTTAGACCAATAGTTTCCTCTATTAAGACAGCGGGGTATAACATGGCTAAATTTCTACAACCTTTGGTGACACCACTCACGACTAACGAGTTCACTGTTTCGAATTCTAGTAGTTTTGTTAGAGAAATTTTAGCACTACAATTACCGAAAGAGTATATATTAACTAGTTATGATGTAGAATCTTTGTTTACAAATGTACCTCTTGATGAGACTTTGGATATAATTTTGGAGAATTATAAACCGTCAGACATTTTTTATATAAGTAAGGAGCTAATCAGGAGATTGTTTAAATTTGCCACTTCTGAATCTTGCTTTCTTTTTAACAGTAAGTCATATAATCAGGTTGACGGTGTCATCATGGGGTTTAGCTTAGGTCCAATTTTTGCAAATGCTTTTTTAATGTAATAAGGAGGTTAAATGGTTAAGGGATTGTCCGATTGATTTTAGGCCTATTTATTATAGGAGATATGTGGATGACACGTTCCTAATTTTGAAATGTGAGGAGGATAACCGTAGATTTTTCCAGTATTCGAATAGTAGTGGGATAAAAACATAAAGTTTACGCGCGAAAAGGAAAATAATGGTTCACTCATTTTTTAACATTCTTATTACATAGTCTGGTAGTGGGTTAATTACTGGGGTCTATAGAAAACCTACATACACAGGTCTTGGATTAAGTTGGTTTAGTTTTTGCCCTCGTATCTATAAGATTAATTCAGTCAAAACCTTGCTAAATAGGGCCTATGATATCTGCTCCAGCTATATGACTTTTCATGAGGAAATATGTAAATTGAGAAGCTATTTTGTAAGTAACAACTACAAGGAAGAATTGTTTGATGTATTCTTAAGAAATTTCTTAGCAACAGGCTATCACAGGACTTTAGTAAGAAATGTGATGTACCTAAGTTGGTGAAATGTTAAGATGCCATTTTATGGTAAAATTAGTTATGAGTATCGTAAGTTAGTTCTGAACATTTTAAGAAATAATTTCCCTGTCGTAAATTGTAGGATTATCTTTATCAACGATTTCGGAATAGGATCTTTTTTCAACTTCAAGGATCGTGTGCCGGACCCTCTGTGCTCGAATATTGTTTACAAGTTCACTTGTCCTAGTTGTCAGGCTAGGTATGTGGGGTGCTCTAGTAGGGCATCCCGAATACGAGTATTCGAGCACATTGGGAAAAGTTACAGGTCTGGAAAGTTTTTGCATAAGATGTCCTTCTCTGCTGTTAGAGATCATTCACTGAACGATGATCACCCTTTCACGCTGAATGATTTTCAAATTATTGGCAGGTTTGGGACTCACGGGGATGCATTATTGGGAGAAAAACTGTTAATTAAAAAGCTTGTTCCGGAATTAAATCTTGTAAACAATACTTAGTAGTTTAATAGGGTTTCTGTTCTGCTTCAGTGTTCACTACTCTTTGTTCCGCTGCCGATGTCTGACCTGTCATTTGACATAGATGATTGATGTACCACTTCCTTACGATCTCTATTCAGCTTAGTGTCTTGGGGGCTTTACTTCCGATTGGTGACCTTTATATTTTTTGTGCATTGCTTTTGTGTATTAATTTTATATGTGCATTTGTGCTGTAGTTTCCTTTCCTTGTCTTTATTTATACTATACGAAGAGTATTGGTTTGATAAGTTTGGTTTATGTTAGTTTATAATTTTTGCTCATGCTCTTCATTTTAATAATACATATATATATAGAAAATGGTGAACATTAGATCCATATCTGTTGTAGTATAACGAGTATTGCTCTTTGGTAGGATCCCACATATGTACCCTGATGATAGCCACGTGAAGTGTGCGAAAATTCGTAGAAACATATTGAAAGAAAATGCTGGCGGGTGTCATCTCCATCCTTATTTGTCTTATATATATATATATATATATATATATATATATATATATATATATATATATATACATATATATATATATATACGTCCGAGATTCGCATCCAACCAATGGTCATTGGTAGGGGTAGACATCAGCAAGGGAATCCGGGATGTAATACACGCTCTAATACCAACGTCCTCTACCCGGGGACAACGACTTAGCTCTTAACGAATGTACACAGTGTAAAACTCAAATATATCTATCTATCTATCTGTCTATTGCCAGATGTCTTAATCCCTTAAGGGGTGGCCACAAACATGTCGCCCTGTCCATCGCCATTTTACTGCCCATCTCGCAGTCCAGACCTCCCTCTCTCATATATTGTGCCTCTCCACTCCATCCCTCCATCTCATCCTTGGTCCCCTTCCACCTCACTCACATACACTCTCCTCGTCAGTCTCTCACTCTCCATCCTCTCCACATGGCCAAACAACCTCAGTGTGTTTCTCCTAACGTTTCCTGTCATATCCACATCCACACAACAATGCTCCTTCACTTCCTTATTTGTCAGTGTGTCTCTCCATCTAACTCTACATGTTCCTTTCAACTAACTCATTTCCACTGCTCTCACTCTCGACTTCTGTCCCTCCAACAAGGTTCAAGATTCACTTCCATATGTTAGAGATGGTATCACAATACTGTCATGAAGCAACTTATTCACTTCCATGCTTACTTCCCTGTTTCTTATCACTGCTTTTGAGGAACCAGCAACCTTTCTTCCTTGTTTTACCCTTTCAAGCCCTTAACCCTCTAAACATCCATCCTTACTCATCACATTACCCAAGTACTGAAATGCTCTCACATTTTCCTTTTCTCCTCATTCAACCTCACTGTACATTCACTGACTTCACTTATATACCCTCTCAGGCACAGTAGCAAATCACGTTGCATGTGGTTTGGTAGGAAGAAGCACAGTCACGCAAATCGCATTCCTGATCCCCAAAAATTCACAAAAAATTAAATTTTTGGCCGATTTGCATCAAATTTTGGCGTGTTCTAGTGGGTGTGTGTCTCTCCTGGGGTAAGGCATTTGCAACACTGTGACTGCTCTGATGAGACAATGCTTAGTAGAAAAAAACTCAGTATCTCACGACCAGCCAGGCTGGAGGGTTGCACAGCTGTCAGTCATCCCTTTAATTAAAACCGCCATTTCCCCCCCTCCTACCCGAGCCAGAAGCCATTATTGAAATATTGTGATTGTACAGTATTTTTTACTATAATGTGAAGTGATTGTGTCAATGGGACATAGATATAGTGTTTGTAAAGCATTGGGGCCTGTTATCAGTCATTAGGCCTACAGGCAGAAGTCTGGTTTGTTATAATGGGGTTTCCACTCTCCTTCACCCTGCCCACAAATGATGAGTATTTTACAATTTTATAGTGAAGCCAATACTTATATTTGTGAAACATATAGTGCCTGGAATGGTGAAATAACTGACCTACCATAGTAGGCATTAAGTACACCGTAGAGATATGCAATAGTTGCTAAGGAAACAGGTGGTCATCTACACCATGGAGTCGGGAAGGGAATATAAGAGGAGGTTGTGATGGAATCATGTGATAGTGTTTTATATTGCATACGATTTAGTGTGAAACAAGTATAAAGTAGTGCAGAGAATGTTCACCGAGAAATATTGCATGCACTGACTGACTTAGCTCAAACCTAGCGCAAGTATCAGAGACAACAAATACGCCACACAATCACAGATTTCAGTGAAAAGGTATTGTACCAATCTCAGACAGTGCTATATTGCGTATGGTTTAGTGTGAAACATACGTATAAAATAGTGCAGCGAGTGTTCACTGAGAAATGTTGCATGCATTAACTGACTTTGCGAAAACATAGCGCAAGTATCAGAGACAAGAAATATGCTACAGCCATATATATATATATATATATATATATATATATATATATATATATATATATATATATATATATTGTTACGGAACAGAGAAAGATAATGTACACTTTAAGTGAGAATACTAAAAATCACTACTATCCCTTAAAGTTCCAGGTTCAAAACAAAAGAGTTAGGTAAAATTACAAGTTAAAGTTTAATGCTCAAACTAACAACAAAACATTCAGGACTCATAAGGATAATGTAATGGCAAAAACGGGTTAAATATATGGTTAAATGCAATAGCCTCTATTAACACGAAATTAGCAAGAGTAAATTTATCTAAGTCAGCCGTGATAAAAGAGAAAACCAGATAATACTCAGTGAATGGAAGATATATTATTACAGATACAAAATATTATTAATAAGGGCTGACACCCAAAACACATGAATCACAAAAAACCTCACTAGGCCCAAGAATCAAGACCCCACGCCACACAGCACAAGAAAAAATGCAACACACTTATACTCAACTTACACAGCTGCTAGATGATTGGAGACTTCTTGAGCACTCACAATAATAACAACTGTACAGGGGTGGACAGAGATGTGAACAAAATGAGGAGTAGATCTAAGTGGCAATAATGCAGAGACTGAGCTCATTACATAGGGGCCGGCAGAGCTTAATACAACTTGTAAGAAGGACGCGCAAATGAAGCCATGGGGACAAAGAGTTGACAATCCTGCTCTCAACAACAGAAAGAACGACTTACTCTACTATAAGGGAGGAGGGGGGGAGTGAGGTAGAACACGCTCGTGATCAAACATGCAGCATACTGTACGTTAGAATTACACAAAGGATGATAAAATCATAGGCTATGTAACACCTCCCCACAAAGAAAAAAGAAATTTACAAAGGAAATTTCTTATTACTCTAAAACAATCTGTCTAAAGTCTAGATAAGCAATCTGCAATAACATTTTCTTTCCCCTTGACATGTTGTATGTCTAATGAAGACTCCTGAAGAAGTAGACTCCATCTTGTCAATCTCTGAATTTTATCTTTATACTTACTAAGGAATTTCAGTGGGTTATGATCGGTATAAATGACTATGGGGTCAAAACCAGAACACAAATAAAATGAAAAATGCTGTAAACCCAAAATCAAGGCCAAAAGCTCTTTCTCAATAGTTCACTTTGTGGGCGGGGAAAGCGAACGGTGGTGAAGTGATGGCGGTGGGTGGCGCGGGGTGGGAGGTGGAAGGCAGTAGACGGAGGGAGGTGGTTTTAGGAAGTAGGTTAGGGGAAGATGTGGAGATGGTCCTAGGAGGCCTGTGAAGAGGGAGGCCCGTTTTGTGTTGCGGGAGTATAATGGTGTGTGGGGTGGGAAGGTTAGAACTAGGGGCAGGAATAGGGGAAGGTAGAACAGAAGAGATAGTGAGAGGGGGGGAAAAGGAAAAATAACGTTCTCCCCTGTCGTAGACTGGGGGAGAGGTGAGGTGGCCCCCGCCATTACGGTGGGATGCGGGGGCAGGGGGGCGCTTTTTGTTTTTCCCTTTTTGTTTTTTCTTCCCCTGGGGCTTAGGGGAATTTGCGTATGGTGGGGAGGTTTGTAAGCGCCCTCGTGTCATTTGGCTGCACTGGGCAGCTTCTAGCTGCTCACGGATGTCGTGAATCGGACATCCGTGGTAGCACGGAGAAAATTCCCACGGGTTGATGGTGATGAGGTCAACGGGAATTGATTTATTTCGCCGATGCGTTGAGGGGTGGCATGGACGGCTAAAAGGCGCCTCATTAAACTGATATCTCTATCCATGTCTCCTGTTGGATCATGGATAGTGAAGTGTTGTCTTACAACACTTGGGAGTACTCTGAGCAGAGTATTAAATGTGTGTTGATCCCGGGTTTCTTCATCTGCCTCCGGGTAGGCAGCAGTAACCAGGCGTCTTGCCTGTAACAGGGTATTATCTAAATCCCCGTCATAAGTAAAGCTATCCAATTTGGATAGAGCCACCACTTTCCCTAATGATGGGGTGATGGCTTGGATTGCGAACTTGGTAAAGTTCTGCCAGGTGAGTTCTGGGACAATTTTTGGCGCAATGTTAGCTGCGGCTTTACCCAGTTGTGGAAGTGTGACTGCAATTTTTTGTTGGTCATTATCGAAGCCAATATCCAATGAGGGTTTAACTATTGCCAGATATGTATGTATGTCATACTGGTCAGGGTCAAACTTGGATAACTGGACGTGCGGTTTAGTTGCCATTTTTCCAAATATTTCCTATTTACCTCTCTTCTACGCTCGGATCTAGAACCACCGCTGGCCACCAGTGTAATGCTGAGTAGAATTTGGCTCGACCTCTCGTTCCAAATCAACTCAACACTGAGCGGGGTCCTCTTTCGAGACCGGAGCTAGTGCAATGAAGAGAGGCAGGACATAAAAACTTTCGGCAACACCATACACGTATATTATTTCAGTTAGACACAAGACATTTCAGTAGACATTACATCACAATATAGAGCAATACAAAACCTTATTTAAAATATTGTGTATCTCGCAGGATACTAGCTTCTTAGATATTAATGACAATACAACAAATCTTAGTACTAGGAGTACAGTAAATACCCGTGCGCGCGGAGCGCAGGAGGGGAAAGAGGGGGGGTGGGTGTGATTTACCAGGAAGGGGAGGGGGGGGTAGGGAGACACGGAGAGTGACTTAGAACGGCGAGGGAGAAGTTATGGTAATACTTGATGAGGCCCGATATTAACAAGGGAGTTTAGGTGTTTTCTATTGGCAAGAATCCTTTGATAATTAACTCTGGTTCTTATTTGGACTTCAAGACCGGGGGTGAGGAGTGGGGAGGGTTTTCAGGGATAGCGTACAGAACAAGGGAGTACAGTTATCACTCGCGGTCCTCGTAGTTTGGCAACACTAGATTTCCGTCAGCACAACTTATATACTACACATCTCCCTGGTAGGTTATGTAGGCTCGCACTTCCCAACGCGTTACAAAGTCGGGACCCTCGTAAATTCTATTCCACTGTATTACTCAGAGTTTAACCAATAGCACTCTAATGATGTATTATCCTTTTCTTGGGCTCTAGAGAGAAGTCCTTAGTAAACTCGGGATGACACTCGCACGTATCTTCACTTGGGGTCTCTACCCCTATTCTCGCCCGTTAATGTAGCATTATGTCCTGGGTTACCCCAATGGAAATTACATGAAATCACTGCACTAGTCTTATTCTAAGAAAAAAGGAGTCACACTTAACCTACTTCACAATTGCAGATCCTCGTATCTCTGGTAGAGAGAAACACAGTTACCTCGGCGATGATCCGGTCGGGCTGAGGGTGTCGCCAGGGTAGGGCGAGCCGGGAGGGCACGGGGCGACTCACTAGGGCGTCCTCTCACGTCCGGGGGCTTCCGGACTGGGCTCCGGGCTGGGGCCGAAGAGGGCTAGGAACCGCTGGGTCAGGTCCCGGCGTCGCAGGGGCGTGGTGAGGTCTCGCCCGGGTGTCCTGGGGCGGGCCGGAAGAGGCGACGGACTGCGGTCTCCTATGGGCAGGGGCGCCGGCAGGGAAGGACTGCGGCAGCGGCTGTCACGGGGGCCCGACAGGTGGGTCTTCTCAAGGGCCTCGCGCAGGGAACAGAGGCCGGGGGAGACAGGGAGGTCTTTCCTCCTCACTATACCCTGGGAGCGACCATCGATCGTCTCCACCGGGGTGCTGAGGGAGCGACCGCTGATCGTCTCTACCTTAGCTTGCAGGGAGCGACCACTGATCGTCTCTACCTGATTTTGTTGTGAGCGACCATAGATCGTCTCTGTCTTTTTTATAGGGGAGCGACCATTGATCGTCTCTACCAGTGTGCTGAGGGAGCGACCACTGATCGTCTCTACCTTAGCTTTCAGGGAGCGACCACTGATCGTCTCTACCTGATTTTGTTGTGAGCGACCATAGATCGTCTCTGTCTTTTCTTTATGGGAGCGACCATTGATCGTCTCTACCAGTGTGCTGAGGGAGCGACCGCCGATCGTCTCTACCTTAGCTTTCAGGGAGCGACCACTGATCGTCTCTACCTGCTTTTGTTGTGAGCGACCATAGATCGTCTCTGTCTTTTCTTTATGGGAGCGACCATTGATCGTCTCTACCTTGTTGTGGGGAGAGCGACCGCCGATCGTCTCTACCTTACCACTGTTAGAGCGACCATAGATGGTCTCTACCTTAGGGGTGCTGTCTGGAGTACAGTTTCTGACTCCACCCCTAGCTAACTCGGTGATTCCGCCACGCGAAGGTAGTGTCTTTTTCCTACGGTGGCGGCGGCGCGGTGGTTGCGTCTCACAAGGGCGCACGGCCCGGGCTGATGTACGCCGCTGTTGCCCGGAGTGGTGGTGGCTGGCGGCGGCTACCCCGGGGAGCCCGAGTGGGGGGAGTCCGAGTGGGGGTGTCGGCATTTCTGAGGGCAGACTCCACTGCTCCTGGTCCGCCTTGATGTCGGGGAGACTGCAGTATTCTCTGGAATATTCCGGAGAATTGATGCGGTCAAACCCACGCATTTCACTGCGAAACAGGATTTAGGATATTGCAGGTTACAACTATAATTTAGCTAGAAGGCATTGGGATAAAATACATTCCGTGGTGTTCAAGAAGGAGGACATAAAAGTGCTTGAAGAACTTGGTGCTGATGACTCCATTGTGATAGTTAGACCGGACAAAGGGAAGGGAGTTGTCGTCATGGATAAATTGGACTATCTGGGTAAGATGGGAGGGATACTTAATTACAAAACTAAATTTAAAGAGATTAAAGGTGATATATTTGACACTACTGTGAAATTTGATGACAGATTGAACAGAACGCTTAGATCTATTAAGGATAAGGTAGGATCTGTAACTTTTAATAATTTATATGCGTCAGGTTCGGTCCCTGGAGTTACGTAAAGTTTACCCAAGGTGCACAAGTCAGGAGTTCCTCTTAGACCAATAGTTTCCTCTATTAAGACAGCGGGGTATAACATGGCTAAATTTCTACAACCTTTGGTGACACCACTCACGACTAACGAGTTCACTGTTTCGAATTCTAGTAGTTTTGTTAGAGAAATTTTAGCACTACAATTACCGAAAGAGTATATATTAACTAGTTATGATGTAGAATCTTTGTTTACAAATGTACCTCTTGATGAGACTTTGGATATAATTTTGGAGAATTATAAACCGTCAGACATTTTTTATATAAGTAAGGAGCTAATCAGGAGATTGTTTAAATTTGCCACTTCTGAATCTTGCTTTCTTTTTAACAGTAAGTCATATAATCAGGTTGACGGTGTCATCATGGAGTCTAGCTTAGGTCCAATTTTTGCAAATGCTTTTTTATGTAATAAGGAGGTTAAATGGTTAAGGGATTGTCCGATTGATTTTAGGCCTATTTATTATAGGAGATATGTGGATGACACGTTCCTAATTTTGAAATGTGAGGAGGATAACCGTAGATTTTTCCAGTATTCGAATAGTAGGGATAAAAACATAAAGTTTACGCGCGAAAAGGAAAATAATGGTTCACTCATTTTTTAACATTCTTATTACATAGTCTGGTAGTGGGTTAATTACTGGGGTCTATAGAAAACCTACATACACAGGTCTTGGATTAAGTTGGTTTAGTTTTTGCCCTCGTATCTATAAGATTAATTCAGTCAAAACCTTGCTAAATAGGGCCTATGATATCTGCTCCAGCTATATGACTTTTCATGAGGAAATATGTAAATTGAGAAGCTATTTTGTAAGTAACAACTACAAGGAAGAATTGTTTGATGTATTCTTAAGAAATTTCTTAGCAACAGGCTATCACAGGACTTTAGTAAGAAATGTGATGTACCTAAGTTGGTGAAATGTTAAGATGCCATTTTATGGTAAAATTAGTTATGAGTATCGTAAGTTAGTTCTGAACATTTTAAGAAATAATTTCCCTGTCGTAAATTGTAGGATTATCTTTATCAACGATTTCGGAATAGGATCTTTTTTCAACTTCAAGGATCGTGTGCCGGACCCTCTGTGCTCGAATATTGTTTACAAGTTCACTTGTCCTAGTTGTCAGGCTAGGTATGTGGGGTGCTCTAGTAGGGCATCCCGAATACGAGTATTCGAGCACATTGGGAAAAGTTACAGGTCTGGAAAGTTTTTGCATAAGATGTCCTTCTCTGCTGTTAGAGATCATTCACTGAACGATGATCACCCTTTCACGCTGAATGATTTTCAAATTATTGGCAGGTTTGGGACTCACGGGGATGCATTATTGGGAGAAAAACTGTTAATTAAAAAGCTTGTTCCGGAATTAAATCTTGTAAACAATACTTAGTAGTTTAATAGGGTTTCTGTTCTGCTTCAGTGTTCACTACTCTTTGTTCCGCTGCCGATGTCTGACCTGTCATTTGACATAGATGATTGATGTACCACTTCCTTACGATCTCTATTCAGCTTAGTGTCTTGGGGCTTTACTTCCGATTGGTGACCTTTATATTTTTTGTGCATTGCTTTTGTGTATTAATTTTATATGTGCATTTGTGCTGTAGTTTCCTTTCCTTGTCTTTATTTATACTATACGAAGAGTATTGGTTTGATAAGTTTGGTTTATGTTAGTTTATAATTTTTGCTCATGCTCTTCATTTTAATAATACATATATATATAGAAAATGGTGAACATTAGATCCATATCTGTTGTAGTATAACGAGTATTGCTCTTTGGTAGGATCCCACATATGTACCCTGATGATAGCCACGTGAAGTGTGCGAAAATTCGTAGAAACATATTGAAAGAATATGCTGGCGGGTGTCATCTCCATCCTTATTTGTCTTATATATATATATATATATATATATATATATATATATATATATATATATATATATATATATATATATATACATATATATATATATATATACGTCCGAGATTCGCATCCAACCAATGGTCATTGGTAGGGGTAGACATCAGCAAGGGAATCCGGGATGTAATACACGCTCTAATACCAACGTCCTCTACCCGGGGACAACGACTTAGCTCTTAACGAATGTACACAGTGTAAAACTCAAATATATCTATCTATCTATCTGTCTATTGCCAGATGTCTTAATCCCTTAAGGGGTGGCCACAAACATGTCGCCCTGTCCATCGCCATTTTACTGCCCATCTCGCAGTCCAGACCTCCCTCTCTCATATATTGTGCCTCTCCACTCCATCCCTCCATCTCATCCTTGGTCCCCCCTCCACCTCACTCACATACACTCTCCTCGTCAGTCTCTCACTCTCCATCCTCTCCACATGGCCAAACAACCTCAGTGTGTTTCTCCTAACGTTTCCTGTCATATCCACATCCACACAACAATGCTCCTTCACTTCCTTATTTGTCAGTGTGTCTCTCCATCTAACTCTACATGTTCCTTTCAACTAACTCATTTCCACTGCTCTCACTCTCGACTTCTGTCCCTCCAACAAGGTTCAAGATTCACTTCCATATGTTAGAGATGGTATCACAATACTGTCATGAAGCAACTTATTCACTTCCATGCTTACTTCCCTGTTTCTTATCACTGCTTTTGAGGAACCAGCAACCTTTCTTCCTTGTTTTACCCTTTCAAGCCCTTAACCCTCTAAACATCCATCCTTACTCATCACATTACCCAAGTACTGAAATGCTCTCACATTTTCCTTTTCTCCTCATTCAACCTCACTGTACATTCACCGACTTCACTTATATACCCTCTCAGGCACAGTAGCAAATCACGTTGCATGTGGTTTGGTAGGAAGAAGCACAGTCACGCAAATCGCATTCCTGATCCCCAAAAATTTACAAAAAATTAAATTTTTGGCCGATTTGCATCAAATTTTGGCGTGTTCTAGTGGGTGTGTGTCTCTCCTGGGGTAAGGCATTTGCAACACTGTGACTGCTCTGATGAGACAATGCTTAGTAGAAAAAAACTCAGTATCTCACGACCAGCCAGGCTGGAGGGTTGCACAGCTGTCAGTCATCCCTTTAATTAAAACCGCCATTTCCCCCCCTCCTACCCGAGCCAGAAGCCATTATTGAAATATTGTGATTGTACAGTATTTTTTACTATAATGTGAAGTGATTGTGTCAATGGGACATAGATATAGTGTTTGTAAAGTATTGGGGCCTGTTATCAGTCATTAGGCCTACAGGCAGAAGTCTGGTTTGTTATAATGGGGTTTCCACTCTCCTTCACCCTGCCCACAAATGATGAGTATTTTACAATTTTATAGTGAAGCCAATACTTATATTTGTGAAACATATAGTGCCTGGAATGGTGAAATAACTGACCTACCATAGTAGGCATTAAGTACACCGTAGAGATATGCAACAGTCGCTAAGGAAACAGGTGGTCACGTACGCCATGGAGTCGGGAAGGGAATAATAGAGGAGGTTGTGATGGAATCATGTGATAGTGTTTTATATTGCATATGATTTAGTGTGAAACAAGTATAAAGTAGTGCAGAGAATGTTCACCGAGAAATATTGCATGCACTGACTGACTTAGCTCAAACCTAGCGCAAGTATCAGAGACAACAAATACGCCACACAATCACAGATTTCAGTGAAAAGGTATTGTACCAATCTCAGACAGTGCTATATTGCGTATGGTTTAGTGTGAAACATACGTATAAAATAGTGCAGCGAGTGTTCACTGAGAAATGTTGCATGCATTAACTGACTTTGCGAAAACATAGCGCAAGTATCAGAGACAAGAAATATGCTACAGCCATATATATATATATATATATATATATATATATATATATATATATTGTTACGGAACAGAGAAAGATAATGTACACTTTAAGTGAGAATACTAAAAATCACTACTATCCCTTAAAGTTCCAGGTTCAAAACAAAAGAATTAGGTAAAATTACAAGTTAAAGTTTAATGCTCAAACTAACAACAAAACATTCAGGACTCATAAGGATAATGTAATGGCAAAAACGGGTTAAATATATGGTTAAATGCAATAGCCTCTATTAACACGAAATTAGCAAGAGTAAATTTATCTAAGTCAGCCGTGATAAAAGAGAAAACCAGATAATACTCAGTGAATGGAAGATATATTATTACAGATACAAAATATTATTAATAAGGGCTGACACCCAAAACACATGAATCACAAAAAACCTCACTAGGCCCAAGAATCAAGACCCCACGCCACACAGCACAAGAAAAAATGCAACACGCTTATACTCAGCTTACACAGCTGCTAGATGATTGGAGACTTCTTGAGCACTCACAATAATAACAACTGTACAGGGGTGGACAGAGATGTGAACAAAATGAGGAGTAGATCTAAGTGGCAATAATGCAGAGACTGAGCTCATTACATACAAAAGAATTAGGTAAAATTACAAGTTAAAGTTTAATGCTCAAACTAACAACAAAACATTCAGGACTCATAAGGATAATGTAATGGCAAAAACGGGTTAAATATATGGTTAAATGCAATAGCCTCTATTAACACGAAATTAGCAAGAGTAAATTTATCTAAGTCAGCCGTGATAAAAGAGAAAACCAGATAATACTCAGTGAATGGAAGATATATTATTACAGATACAAAATATTATTAATAAGGGCTGACACCCAAAACACATGAATCACAAAAAACCTCACTAGGCCCAAGAATCAAGACCCCACGCCACACAGCACAAGAAAAAATGCAACACGCTTATACTCAACTTACACAGCTGCTAGATGATTGGAGACTTCTTGAGCACTCACAATAATAACAACTGTACAGGGGTGGACAGAGATGTGAACAAAATGAGGAGTAGATCTAAGTGGCAATAATGCAGAGACTGAGCTCATTACATAGGGGCCGGCAGAGCTTAATACAACTTGTAAGAAGGACGCGCAAATGAAGCCATGGGGACAAAGAGTTGACAATCCTGCTCTGAACAACAGAAAGAACGACTTACTCTACTATAAGGGAGGAGGGGGGGAGTGAGGTAGAACACGCTCGTGATCAAACATGCAGCATACTGTACGTTAGAATTACACAAAGGATGATGAAATCATAGGCTATGTAACACCTCCCCACAAAGAAAAAAGAAATTTACAAAGGAAATTTCTTATTACTCTAAAACAATCTGTCTAAAGTCTAGATAAGCAATCTGCAATAACATTTTCTTTCCCCTTGACATGTTGTATGTCTAATGAATACTCCTGAAGAAGTAGACTCCATCTTGTCAATATCTGAATTTTTTCTTTATACTTACTAAGGAATTTCAGTGGGTTATGATCGGTATAAATGACTATGGGGTCAAAACCAGAACACAAATAAAATGAAAAATGCTGTAAACCCAAAATCAAGGCCAAAAGCTCTTTCTCAATAGTTCACTTTGTGGGCGGGGAAAGCGAACGGTGGTGAAGTGATGGCGGTGGGTGGCGCGGGGTGGGAGGTGGAAGGCAGTAGACGGAGGGAGGTGGTTTTAGGAAGTAGGTTAGGGGAAGATGTGGAGATGGTCCTAGGAGGCCTGTGAAGAGGGAGGCCCGTTTTGTGTTGCGGGAGTATAATGGTGTGTGGGGTGGGAAGGTTAGAACTAGGGGCAGGAATAGGGGAAGGTAGAACAGAAGAGATAGTGAGACGGGGGGAAAAGGAAAAATAACGTTCTCCCCTGTCGTAGACTGGGGGAGAGGTGAGGTGGCCCCCGCCATTACGGTGGGATGCGGGGGCAGGGGGGCGCTTTTTGTTTTTCCCTTTTTGTTTTTTCTTCCCCTGGGGCTTAGGGGAATTTGCGTATGGTGGGGAGGTTTGTAAGCGCCCTCGTGTCATTTGGCTGCACTGGGCAGCTTCTAGCTGCTCACGGATGTCGTGAATCGGACATCCGTGGTAGCACGGAGAAAATTCCCACGGGTTGATGGTGATGAGGTCAACGGGGAATTGATTTATTTCGCCGATGCGTTGAGGGGTGGCATGGACGGCTAAAAGGCGCCTCATTAAACTGATATCTCTATCCATGTCTCCTGTTGGATCATGGATAGTGAAGTGTTGTCTTACAACACTTGGGAGTACTCTGAGCAGAGTATTAAATGTGTGTTGATCCCGGGTTTCTTCATCTGCCTCCGGGTAGGCAGCAGTAACCAGGCGTCTTGCCTGTAACAGGGTATTATCTAAATCCCCGTCATAAGTAAAGCTATCCAATTTGGATAGAGCCACCACTTTCCCTAATGATGGGGTGATGGCTTGGATTGCGAACTTGGTAAAGTTCTGCCAGGTGAGTTCTGGGACAATTTTTGGCGCAATGTTAGCTGCGGCTTTACCCAGTTGTGGAAGTGTGACTGCAATTTTTTGTTGGTCATTATCGAAGCCAATATCCAATGAGGGTTTAACTATTGCAAGATATGTATGTATGTCATACTGGTCAGGGTCAAACTTGGATAACTGGACGTGCGGTTTAGTTGCCATTTTTCCAAATATTTCCTATTTACCTCTCTTCTACGCTCGGATCTAGAACCACCGCTGGCCACCAGTGTAATGCTGAGTAGAATTTGGCTCGACCTCTCGTTCCAAATCAACTCAACACTGAGCGGGGTCCTCTTTCGAGACCGGAGCTAGTGCAATGAAGAGAGGCAGGACATAAAAACTTTCGGCAACACTATACACGTATATTATTTCAGTTAGACACAAGACATTTCAGTAGACATTACATCACAATATAGAGCAATACAAAACCTTATTTAAAATATTGTGTATTTCGCAGGATACTAGCTTCTTAGATATTAATGACAATACAACAAATCTTAGTACTAGGAGTACAGTAAATACCCGTGCGCGCGGAGCGCGGGAGGGGAAAGAGGGGGGGGGTTTGTGATTTACCAGGAAGGGGAGGGGGGGGTAGGGAGACACGGAGAGTGACTTAGAACGGCGAGGGAGAAGTTATGGTAATACTTGATGAGGCCCGATATTAACAAGGGAGTTTAGGTGTTTTCTATTGGCAAGAATCCTTTGATAATTAACTCTGGTTCTTATTTGGACTTCAAGACCGGGGGTGAGGAGTGGGGAGGGTTTTCAGGGATAGCGTACAGAACAAGGGAGTACAGTTATCACTCGCGGTCCTCGTAGTTTGGCAACACTAGATTTCCGTCAGCACAACTTATATACTACACATCTCCCTGGTAGGTTATGTAGACTCGCACTTCCCAACGCGTTACAAAGTCGGGACCCTCGTAAATTCTATTCCACTGTATTACTCAGAGTTTAACCAATAGCACTCTAATGATGTATTATCCTTTTCTTGGGCTCTAGAGAGAAGTCCTTAGTAAACTCGGGATGACACTCGCACGTATCTTCACTTGGGGTCTCTACCCCTATTCTCGCCCGTTAATGTAGCATTATGTCCTGGGTTACCCCAATGGAAATTACATGAAATCACTGCACTAGTCTTATTCTAAGAAAAAAGGAGTCACACTTAACCTACTTCACAATTGCAGATCCTCGTATCTCTGGTAGAGAGAAACACAGTTACCTCGGCGATGATCCGGTCGGGCTGAGGGTGTCGCCAGGGTAGGGCAAGCCGGGAGGGCACGGGGCGACTCACTAGGGCGTCCTCTCACGTCCGGGGGCTTCCGGACTGGGCTCCGGGCTGGGGCCGAAGAGGGCTAGGAACCGCTGGGTCAGGTCCCGGCGTCGCGGGGGCGTGGTGAGGTCTCGCCCGGGTGTCCTGGGGCGGGCCGGAAGAGGCGACGGACTGCGGTATCCTATGGGCAGGGGCGCCGGCAGGTAAGGACTGCGGCAGCGGCTGTCACGGGGGCCCGACAGGTGGGTCTTCTCAAGGGCCTCGCGCAGGGAACAGAGGCCGGGGGAGACAGGGAGGTCTTTCCTCCTCACTATACCCTGGGAGCGACCATCGATCGTCTCCACCGGGGTGCTGAGGGAGCGACCGCTGATCGTCTCTACCTTAGCTTGCAGGGAGCGACCACTGATCGTCTCTACCTGATTTTGTTGTGAGCGACCATAGATCGTCTCTGTTTTTTTTTATAGGGGAGCGACCATTGATCGTCTCTACCAGTGTGCTGAGGGAGCGACCACTGATCGTCTCTACCTTAGCTTTCAGGGAGCGACCACTGATCGTCTCTACCTGATTTTGTTGTGAGCGACCATAGATCGTCTCTGTCTTTTCTTTATGGGAGCGACCATTGATCGTCTCTACCAGTGTGCTGAGGGAGCGACCGCCGATCGTCTCTACCTTAGCTTTCAGGGAGCGACCACTGATCGTCTCTACCTGCTTTTGTTGTGAGCGACCATAGATCGTCTCTGTCTTTTCTTTATGGGAGCGACCATTGATCGTCTCTACCTTGTTGTGGGGAGAGCGACCGCCGATCGTCTCTACCTTACCACTGTTAGAGCGACCATAGATCGTCTCTACCTTAGGGGTGCTGTCTGGAGTACAGTTTCTGACTCCACCCCTAGCTAACTCGGTGATTCCGCCACGCGAAGGTAGTGTCTTTTTCCTACGGTGGCGGCGGCGCGGTGGTTGCGTCTCACAAGGGCGCACGGCCCGGGCTGACGTACGCCGCTGTTGCCCGGAGTGGTGGTGGCTGGCGGCGGCTACCCCGGGGAGCCCGAGTGGGGGGAGTCCGAGTGGGGGTGTCGGCATTTCTGAGGGCAGACAACACTGCTCCTGGTCCGCCTTGATGTCGGGGAGACTGCGGTATTCTCTGGAATATTCCGGAGAATTGATGCGGTCAAACCAACGCATTTCACTGCGAAACAGGATTTAGGATATTGCAGGTTACAACTATAATTTAGCTAGAAGGCATTGGGATAAAATACATTCCGTGGTGTTCAAGAAGGAGGACATAAAAGTGCTTGAAGAACTTGGTGCTGATGACTCCATTGTGATAGTTAGACCGGACAAAGGGAAGGGAGTTGTCGTCATGGATAAATTGGACTATCTGGGTAAGATGGGAGGGATACTTAATTACAAAACTAAATTTAAAGAGATTAAAGGTGATATATTTGACACTACTGTGAAATTTGATGACAGATTGAACAGAACGCTTAGATCTATTAAGGATAAGGTAGGATCTGTAACTTTTAATAATTTATATGCGTCAGGTTCGGTCCCTGGAGTTACGTAAAGTTTACCCAAGGTGCACAAGTCAGGAGTTCCTCTTAGACCAATAGTTTCCTCTATTAAGACAGCGGGGTATAACATGGCTAAATTTCTACAACCTTTGGTGACACCACTCACGACTAACGAGTTCACTGTTTCGAATTCTAGTAGTTTTGTTAGAGAAATTTTAGCACTACAATTACCGAAAGAGTATATATTAACTAGTTATGATGTAGAATCTTTGTTTACAAATGTACCTCTTGATGAGACTTTGGATATAATTTTGGAGAATTATAAACCGTCAGACATTTTTTATATAAGTAAGGAGCTAATCAGGAGATTGTTTAAATTTGCCACTTCTGAATCTTGCTTTCTTTTTAACAGTAAGTCATATAATCAGGTTGACGGTGTCATCATGGGGTTTAGCTTAGGTCCAATTTTTGCAAATGCTTTTTTAATGTAATAAGGAGGTTAAATGGTTAAGGGATTGTCCGATTGATTTTAGGCCTATTTATTATAGGAGATATGTGGATGACACGTTCCTAATTTTGAAATGTGAGGAGGATAACCGTAGATTTTTCCAGTATTCGAATAGTAGGGATAAAAACATAAAGTTTACGCGCGAAAAGGAAAATAATGGTTCACTCATTTTTTAACATTCTTATTACATAGTCTGGTAGTGGGTTAATTACTGGGGTCTATAGAAAACCTACATACACAGGTCTTGGATTAAGTTGGTTTAGTTTTTGCCCTCGTATCTATAAGATTAATTCAGTCAAAACCTTGCTAAATAGGGCCTATGATATCTGCTCCAGCTATATGACTTTTCATGAGGAAATATGTAAATTGAGAAGCTATTTTGTAAGTAACAACTACAAGGAAGAATTGTTTGATTGTATTCTTAAGAAATTTCTTAGCAACAGGCTATCACAGGACTTTAGTAAGAAATGTGATGTACCTAAGTTGGTGAAATGTTAAGATGCCATTTTATGGTAAAATTAGTTATGAGTATCGTAAGTTAGTTCTGAACATTTTAAGAAATAATTTCCCTGTCGTAAATTGTAGGATTATCTTTATCAACGATTTCGGAATAGGATCTTTTTTCAACTTCAAGGATCGTGTGCCGGACCCTCTGTGCTCGAATATTGTTTACAAGTTCACTTGTCCTAGTTGTCAGGCTAGGTATGTGGGGTGCTCTAGTAGGGCATCCCGAATACGAGTATTCGAGCACATTGGGAAAAGTTACAGGTCTGGAAAGTTTTTGCATAAGATGTCCTTCTCTGCTGTTAGAGATCATTCACTGAACGATGATCACCCTTTCACGCTGAATGATTTTCAAATTATTGGCAGGTTTGGGACTCACGGGGATGCATTATTGGGAGAAAAACTGTTAATTAAAAAGCTTGTTCCGGAATTAAATCTTGTAAACAATACTTAGTAGTTTAATAGGGTTTCTGTTCTGCTTCAGTGTTCACTACTCTTTGTTCCGCTGCCGATGTCTGACCTGTCATTTGACATAGATGATTGATGTACCACTTCCTTACGATCTCTATTCAGCTTAGTGTCTTGGGGGCTTTACTTCCGATTGGTGAGCTTTATATTTTTTGTGCATTGCTTTTGTGTATTAATTTTATATGTGCATTTGTGCTGTAGTTTCCTTTCCTTGTCTTTATTTATACTATACGAAGAGTATTGGTTTGATAAGTTTGGTTTATGTTAGTTTATAATTTTTGCTCATGCTCTTCATTTTAATAATACATATATATATAGAAAATGGTGAACATTAGATCCATATCTGTTGTAGTATAACGAGTATTGCTCTTTGGTAGGATCCCACATATGTACCCTGATGATAGCCACGTGAAGTGTGCGAAAATTCGTAGAAACATATTGAAAGAAAATGCTGGCGGGTGTCATCTCCATCCTTATTTGTCTATATATATATATATATATATATATATATATATATATATATATATATATATATATATATATATATATATATATATATATATATATATACGTCCGAGATTCGCATCCAACCAATGGTCATTGGTAGGGGTAGACATCAGCAAGGGAATCCGGGATGTAATACACGCTCTAATACCAACGTCCTCTACCTGGGGACAACGACTTAGCTCTTAACGAATGTACACAGTGTAAAACTCAAATATATCTATCTATCTATCTGTCTATTGCCAGATGTCTTAATCCCTTAAGGGGTGGCCACAAACATGTCGCCCTGTCCATCGCCATTTTACTGCCCATCTCGCAGTCCAGACCTCCCTCTCTCATATATTGTGCCTCTCCACTCCATCCCTCCATCTCATCCTTGGTCCCCCCTCCACGTCACTCACATACACTCTCCTCGTCAGTCTCTCACTCTCCATCCTCTCCACATGTGTGTTTCTCCTAACGTTTCCTGTCATATCCACATCCACACAACAATGCTCCTTCACTTCCTTATTTGTCAGTGTGTCTCTCCATCTAACTCTACATGTTCCTTTCAACTAACTCATTTCCACTGCTCTCACTCTCGACTTCTGTCCCTCCAACAAGGTTCAAGATTCACTTCCATATGTTAGAGATGGTATCACAATACTGTCATGAAGCAACTTATTCACTTCCATGCTTACTTCCCTGTTTCTTATCACTGCTTTTGAGGAACCAGCAACCTTTCTTCCTTGTTTTACCCTTTCAAGCCCTTAACCCTCTAAACATCCATCCTTACTCATCACATTACCCAAGTACTGAAATGCTCTCACATTTTCCTTTTCTCCTCATTCAACCTCACTGTACATTCACTGACTTCACTTATATACCCTCTCAGGCACAGTAGCAAATCACGTTGCATGTGGTTTGGTAGGAAGACGCACAGTCACGCAAATCGCATTCCTGATCCCCAAAAATTCACATTAAATTTTTGGCCGATTTGCATCAAATTTTGGCGTGTTCTAGTGGGTGTGTGTCTCTCCTGGGGTAAGGCATTTGCAACACTGTGACTGCTCTGATGAGACAATGCTTAGTAGAAAAAAACTCAGTATCTCACGACCAGCCAGGCTGGAGGGTTGCACAGCTGTCAGTCATCCCTTTAATTAAAACCGCCATTTCCCCCCCTCCTACCCGAGCCAGAAGCCATTATTGAAATATTGTGATTGTACAGTATTTTTTACTATAATGTGAAGTGATTGTGTCAATGGGACATAGATATAGTGTTTGTAAAGCATTGGGGCCTGTTATCAGTCATTAGGCCTACAGGCAGAAGTCTGGTTTGTTATAATGGGGTTTCCACTCTCCTTCACCCTGCCCACAAATGATGAGTATTTTACAATTTTATAGTGAAGCCAATACTTATATTTGTGAAACATATAGTGCCTGGAATGGTGAAATAACTGACCTACCATAGTAGGCATTAAGTACACCGTAGAGATATGCAATAGTTGCTAAGGAAACAGGTGGTCATCTACGCCATGGAGTCGGGAAGGGAATATAAGAGGAGGTTGTGATGGAATCATGTGATAGTGTTTTATATTGCATACGATTTAGTGTGAAACAAGTATAAATTAGTGCAGAGAATGTTCACCGAGAAATATTGCATGCACTGACTGACTTAGCTCAAACCTAGCGCAAGTATCAGAGACAACAAATACGCCACACAATCACAGATTTCAGTGAAAAGGTATTGTACCAATCTCAGACAGTGCTATATTGCGTATGGTTTAGTGTGAAACATAAGTATAAACTAGTGCAGCGAGTGTTCACTGAGAAATGTTGCATGCATTAACTGACTTTGCGAAAACATAGCGCAAGTATCAGAGACAAGAAATATGCTACAGCCATATATATATATATATATATATATATATATATATATATATATATATTGTTACGGAACAGAGAAAGATAATGTACACTTTAAGTGAGAATACTAAAAATCACTACTATCCCTTAAAGTTCCAGGTTCAAAACAAAAGAGTTAGGTAAAATTACAAGTTAAAGTTTAATGCTCAAACTAACAACAAAACATTCAGGACTCATAAGGATAATGTAATGGCAAAAACGGGTTAAATATATGGTTAAATGCAATAGCCTCTATTAACACGAAATTAGCAAGAGTAAATTTATCTAAGTCAGCCGTGATAAAAGAGAAAACCAGATAATACTCAGTGAATGGAAGATATATTATTACAGATACAAAATATTATTAATAAGGGCTGACACCCAAAACACATGAATCACAAAAAACCTCACTAGGCCCAAGAATCAAGACCCCACGCCACACAGCACAAGAAAAAATGCAACACACTTATACTCAACTTACACAGCTGCTAGATGATTGGAGACTTCTTGAGCACTCACAATAATAACAACTGTACAGGGGAGGACAGAGATGTGAACAAAATGAGGAGTAGATCTAAGTGGCAATAATGCAGAGACTGAGCTCATTACATAGCGGCCGGCAGAGCTTAATACAACTTGTAAGAAGGACGCGCAAATGAAGCCATGGGGACAAAGAGTTAACAATCCTGCTCTCAACAACAGAAAGAACGACTTACTCTACTATAAGGGAGGAGGGGGGGAGTGAGGTAGAACACGCTCGTGATCAAACATGCAGCATACTGTACGTTAGAATTACACAAAGGATGATGAAATCATAGGCTATGTAACACCTCCCCACAAAGAAAAAAGAAATTTACAAAGGAAATTTCTTATTACTCTAAAACAATCTGTCTAAAGTCTACATAAGCAATCTGCAATAACATTTTCTTTCCCCTTGACATGTTGTATGTCTAATGAATACTCCTGAAGAAGTAGACTCCATCTTGTCAATCTCTGAATTTTATCTTTATACTTACTAAGGAATTTCAGTGGGTTATGATCGGTATAAATGACTATGGGGTCAAAACCAGAACACAAATAAAATGAAAAATGCTGTAAACCCAAAATCAAGGCCAAAAGCTCTTTCTCAATAGTTCAGTAGTTTTTTTGAGGTGGAGTGAACTTCTTACTGTAATAAGATACAGGATGTTCAATACCCTGATCATCCTCTTGCAGCAAAACAGCCCCAGCTCCTGTATCACTTGCATCAACAGACATCTTATAAGGCTTAGCAAAATTTGGAGTAGCGAGCACTGGCTGACTTAAGAGGATTGCTTTAGGTTTGCTGAAAGAGGATTCACAGTGATCGGTCCAGACAAATTTAACTCCCTTTTTTCAGTAGGTCTGTAAGTGATGATACAAGAATTGAAAAGTTAAGAACAAATCTCCTGTAATAACCTACCATTCCCAAAAATCTTTGTAGCTCTTTCCTACTTTTAGGTCTGGGAAGATCACTTATAACCTGAACCTTAGCTGCTGGTGGTGCAACATGTCCATCACCAATTACATACCCAAGGTACTGAACTTAAGCTTGACCAAACTCACACTTTGATAAATTAGCTACAAGATTAGCTTGAACCAAACGCTCAAGAAATTTACTGACATGGCATAGGTGATCTTTCCAGTTGTCACTGAAGATTAATACATCATCAATATAAACAACACACCCTGCCAAACCCTCTGTTACAACATTCATGAGATTCTGAAATGTGCCTGGTGCATTCTTCATACATTATGGCATTACAGAACATGCAAAAGTCTTTCCTAGTGTTACAAAATATGAGATCTCCCTAGCAAGTTCAGTCATAGGTACTTGCCAGTATCCTTTTAACAAATCAAACTTACTTATGTACCTAGCCTTTCCGATCTTGTCTATGCAATTTTCCACGCGAGGGAGAGGGTAAGTGTCTGTTTTGGTTATCTGATTAACACGTCTGTAGTCGATGCAAAGCCGCTGTGACCCACCTGGCTTAGGGACGAGAGTGACAGGAGAACTCCACTCACTCTGACAGGGCTCACTCATCTTGTGGTCCAACAGGTAGCCAAGCTCCTTATGGATGAGAGGAACTTTCACTGGGTTCACACGGTAAGGAGGCAATTTGATTGGCTTTGCATCTCCAACATCGACATCATGCATCAACACAGTGGTTCTTCCTGAAGTAGCACGGAACACTTGCGGGTGCTCCTGCAGTAATGCCGAAAACTCCTGCCTTTCCTCGGGAGGTAGATGAGAAAGCTTAGTCTGGAGATCATTCATGATATCAGGATTCTTCCCCAAACTATCACTCAGGCTCATGCTGCATGGAAGAACTTCACTTGCAGACTCGGGTGGAACAGCTACAGTGCAGACTGGGTTATTTTCGTCCCGCCTGTGATATAACTTTAGCATGTTGATGTGACAAAGTTGCTTGTTCTTTCTACGATCTGGTGTGGCGATGACATAGTTGACATCACTGAGTTTCTTCTCCACGAAATAAGGACCACTAAACTTGGCTTGAAGAGGTTGCCCATGCACCGGTAGCAGAATCAAAACCTGATCTCCTGGCTGAAAGTGGCGTAACCTGGACTTCTTATCATACCAAGTTTTCATCTTCTGAGCAGCTCCTAAATTCTCTCTCGCCAGCTGTAAAGCAGTGGACAGCCGTTCTTTGAACTTCATCACATACTCCAGCAGGTTGACGTCATCTTCCTCCGACAGCCAGCATTCCTTGAGTAGCTTAAGGGGTCCTCTTACTTCATGGCCAAACAGTAGTTCAAAAGGTGAGAAGCCCAGTGATTCATTTGGAGATTCTCTTGCGGCAAATACAACGAATGGAAGACCTTTATCCCAGTCTTTCTGATGTTCCAAACAGTATTTCTTGAGCATCAATTTGAGTGTTTGATGATATCTCTCCAACGCTTCTTGGGTCTGGGGATGGTAAGCTGAAGACGTGATCTGGGTGATGCGCAACTCTTTCAGAGACTGCTTGAAAATATTTAACATGAAATTACTTCCCCGGTATGACTGTACCTCCTTGGGCAGACCAAACTTTGTGAAGAACCCTAGCATTTCCTTAACCACGTTCCTTGCTGAGATATTTCTAAGTGGAATGGCTTCAGGATAACGAGTAGGCATATCAATCAGGGTCAACACATAAGAAAATCCTGAAGAAGTCTTAGGAAGAGGGCCCACAATATCCACCAACACACGGGTGAATGGCGCCTCAAAAGGAGGAATGGGAACTAGAGGTGCAACCTTTTCGGTCTGATAACACTTCCCCACAACTTGACAGGTGTGACAAGACTTACAATACCAGGAAACATCCCTGAAGATACCTGGCCAGTAGAAGTGTTTCAAAATGCGTGCCACAGTCTTCCTCACTCCAAGGTGTCCTGCCAAACTGGTATCATGAGCCACGCGAATGATATCCTGCCTACAAACACGAGGGATGACAACTTGATGTACAACCTCCCACTCACAGTCGGCTGATGCTGCTCGGGGTCTCCACTTCCTCTTAAGTACTCCTGACTTTATATAATAACAAGTAGAAGCACCAGCTGACTCCTCCTCACTGCAAGCAGAGTTAGCTAGACCTTTCAACTCAGGGTCAGCAACCTGCATCTCAACCGACTCTTGACGAGACAAATTATCAACACTACGGGGTACTGCCTCATCTGGTGAGTGGTCCAAATTAGCAAGAAAAGTGTCAGCTAGGATAACGTCATCATCATCATTATCCTCTAAGTCACTAGTAACTTTAGACTTAGCCCTAGTGACAGCACATGCATAGAACACATCAGGGACATCACAAGCCTGGGTCGCAGCCACTGGCTCACTAGACAACTGAGGAGCTGGACACACTTGACTTCCACCAATATCATTTCCAAGTAAGAAAGTTACACCTGACATTGGGAGTGTCTCAACCAACCCAACCATAACGGAACCATTAACAAAACCAGACTCTAAATTCACTCTGCACAGAGAGACAGGGAAGTAATTATTCCCTACACCTTGTAAGATTACAGTTTCATCAGAGGAATTAACATTAGAGCCTAGAACACTGGTCAGCATAAGGGATTGGCAAGCACCTGTATCACGATATATTTTAACTGATTTCCTGTCATTACTGTCCAGAGGGCTGACAAAACCATCAGACAGGAAATTAGCACATGAACTCTTGAGAGTGTCACCCATGTTACTGCTCAAAAGAGGAGATTCATCATGAGAATTTAATTTATCCCTCAAAGCAGGTTCAGTTAACTCGGTTAAAGAATTCTGGGAACTCTCAAGGATGGACACTAGACCAATTGACTGAATATTTAAAGACTCCTTTTTGTTCACATCATGCTGTCTCCTGAAACATTTCTCCGTAGTATGACCAAGCTTACTACAATAAGTACATTTACTTTTCTGAAATCTAGAGATGGAGCTGGTATTTACTTCCTGAGAAACATCATCTTTATTCTCTTTCCTGTTACTGTACTCTGAGTAGAGGCAACGTACTTACTCTCAGCTTCCCCTTTTTCTTTAGAATATCTCTTGTGAGTGAGAACATATTCATCAGCTAAAACTGCAGCATCAGACAAATTATCTATTCTTTTCTCATGAAGATATAGGCTTACATCTTTATTAATACACCTTTTGAAGTCCTCCAGGAAAATCAACTGCTTAAATTTACCAAAGTCAGAATCCACATTCTTAGAATTTAACCACTGCTCTAACAGATCTTCTTTGATTTTTGCATACTCAACATGGGATTGCTTATCTTGCTTATAAGTTGTCCTAAATTTTACTCTATAGGCTTCAGGAACAAGCTCATAGTCCTTAAGAATTAAGCTCTTGACTATATCATAATTATCAGATTGATCCTGAGGCAAAGATGCATAAGTTACTTGAGCTTTTCCGGTGAGAACAGTTTGAAGGAGTACTGGCCAATTCTTTTTGGGCCAATTAAAACCTGTAGCTACCCTCTCAAACTACTAAAAATACTTTGTTAAATCAGATTCATTAAAAGGAGGGACAAGTTTAACATTTTTAGCCACATCAAAATCATCAGAGCTAGATGATCCAGTTCCACCTTGTTTCATGCGATACTCATGGTCTGCCTGAATCCTAGCAATTTCAACTTGTGCCTCAGCCTCCTTAGCTTTTGCCTGAAACTCAGCCTCCTTAACTTTTGCCCGAAATTCAGCCTCCTTAGTACGAACCTCCTGCAGGGCTAGCTGTAACTTAGCTAATTCAATCTGCGTTTGCTCATTTGGAGGAGTTACATTAAACAAGCTTTCATTAATCATGTCAACAATTTGATCTTTAGAATGATGAGAGCGAACAGCAATTCCCAATTGCTGAGCAACAAGCTTAATATCATTCTTTGTTCTGTTTTCTACATCACACACTGTTTGCACATTTGACAAAAAATCTTTGGCTTCATCAGGCGTAGTAATAGTAGACATCATGAATAAATCACAGACACAAAAATATCAAGCAATATCCTTATGATAATATCCTGAATATCCTGATAAGAGGTCGCCAAATTTATGTTACGGAACAGAGAAAGATAACGTACACTTGAAGTGAGAATACTAAAAATCACTACTGTCCCGTAAAGTTCCAGGTTCATAACAAAAGAGTTAGGTAAAATTACAAGTTAAAGTTTAATGCTCAAACTAACAACAAAACATTCAGGACTCATAAGGATAATGTAATGGCAAAAAAAGGTTACATATATGGTTAACTGCAATAGCCTTTATTAACACGAAATTAGCAAGAGTAAATTTATCTAAGTCAGCCCTGATAAAAGAGAATACCAGATAATACTCAGTGAATGCAAGATATATTATTACAGATACAAAATATTATTAATAAGGGCTGACACCCAAAACACATGAGTCACAAAAAACCTCACTAGGCCCAAGAATCAAGTCTCCACTCCACACAGCACAAGAAAAAATGCAACAACATTTATACTCAAATTACATAGCTGCTAGATGGTTGGAGACTTCCTGAGCACTCACAATAATAACAACTGTACAGGGGGGGACAGAGATGTGAACAAAATGAGGAGTAGATCTAAGTGGCAATAATGCAGAGATTGAGCTCATTATATAGGGGCCGGCAGAGCTTGATACAACTTGTAAGAAGGACGCGCAAATGAAGCCATGGGGACAAAGAGTTGACAATCCTGCTCTGAACAACAGAAAGAACGACTTACTCTACTATAAGGGAGGAGGGGGGGAGTGAGGTAGAACACGCTCGTGATCAAACATGCAGCATACTGTACGTTAGAATTACACATAGGATGATGAAATCATAGGCTATGTAACAATATATATATATATATATATATATATATATATATATATATATATATATATATATATATATATATATATATATATATATATATATATATATATATACGTATATCGTGCAGTGAATGTTCGTGGAGAAATCTACGTGTTTTAGGCAAACGTATCGCAAGGAGAGAAGAAAATACGCCACAGCCACACACACACACACACACACACACACACACACACACACACACACACACGCACACACACTCACTCAATACATAACTTCTCATCTTTCAGTAAACATTTCAAGCTCCTGCCAGCATCTCAGCACCTCTGGAGGAAGTGAGTTATCCGTATTTTGTTGATGTGTATATTGACCTATTTCTATAGTTAAATATATTTTACACAAAAAAGTATTGTTTTTTACCTACACACATATGAGCTGGAAGAAAGTTCAGCTTCAGTATCAGTACCTAGCAAAAAGACGAGTGGTTATGTCGAGTTTCTAAGAGCACTATCAAAAACGTTATGATACTTTACGTGTATACTTTGAGTAAAAAAAGAAAATAATAAAACCTAACGAGCGAAAATATGTAGGTGTGGGTGAGGGAAGGAAAGAATGTTTTTATCTCACCTGAGGGCGAGCAGGAGTATTCTACGTTTGTCGTAAATTGCTCCAAAACTATTGTACCTATCGATTTTCCGTAAGAACCTTGATAAAGATCAGTGAATTCTACGTATGTTCAGGACTTAACAATATAATATCTCTGATGAAAAGGCGGGACTATAATGATTATTGTGTGTGCATGATGAAAGTGCAGCACTGCCGTGAATACCCAATAGTTTTTTGCGATTTACTCGGAAACTATGAGGCCTATCAAGACTTTCAGGTGCTCATGAGAAAGCTCGTGAAATTCTGCACAATATTATGCAATAAAAACATAAGGCGTGCAGGAAAAGTTCTTCAGAAAAGCTCCCTGAATTTTTTTTTATGGCTTTCAGTATTTTTGCTATTTTCTCGATAATTACAAATCATATCACAACGGATATGGCTCATTTGAAAGCTGATGAAATTCTCTATCAAAACTTCTAGTAACATTTTCCTGTATGATGGAAAGCATTCGAATGGTGGTGTTGGGAAGTGAAATTGACGTTGCAAAATGTTTATTCAGGGCCGCCTAATGTAGTTTTATTCGTGTTTTGCTGTTTTTTGTGGTGCTTATCAGCTAGAACAAACATCGACGAATAAGGTGATACAGGTTTCATGGCAGTATATTGATGTTTGGGTGGCGAAAATAAGGCGAGAATAAGTGTTTTTTGCCTCGCACGGGCGACCGTACCAGGCAGCCAGGTGGATAAAATCATGCCCCGGAAAACTTATTGAAACTTACCGTGCGCGAGAGGGTATATATATATATATATATATTGTTACATCCACACCCCACACTGCCACAGACTCCAACAGCAATAGTACAGTATAGGAAGGACGTTGTCCAGCGAGTTGTTCTTCATATGTTGAACCTTTAGGTGTTCAGTACACGAGATCAGCTGAGGCGTTGTAAAAAAAAAACACTGGCTTCTTAAGTTCACTGTCTTAATTTTCCAAATAATTATACTTAATGCTTTCCAACTTCAGTCTGTTTTCAAAGCACCGGAGCTATACAAACCTTACTAACTGCAATTACACTTCACTGTTTGCCAACAACAATTCTTTATTTTCACAAATACCAAAGTTAATCGTCACTAACTGCAATAATATTACACTTAACCCGAGGCGTCCCGACGACGTATGGATATGTTTCCATGTTTTGTCATGGTGACAACCGACGATGTATCCATAGGTTTTGTAATTGCAAGGTCCCTCATTTGCACATTTTTCAAATTTCGCTCATGATTTTTGGTGCGCATACGCAGGGAGGGTGCGGCGAGAAGGAAAATAAGGTATGGTCCTTCTGTGTTGTCTGGGGAAGACACGAGTGGTGTGGCGGGAGTGAGGGGTGAAAGAGAAAGTGGTGTGACAGGAGTGAGTGGTGAAAGGGAAAGTGGTGGTGGGAGGGAGGCAGTGTGAGCACGTGGTGTACGTGGGCAGCAGGCAGGTGAGAAGGAGCCACTTCCTAGCACGTCTTTTGTCCCGCAGTATTGCCACACTTCCTCCCCACAGCCCCGTGATGTGCTGAAAGGAAGGAAAGGGAGGGGAAAGGAGAAAGGAAAAGGGAAGGGGAAGAGGAGCGCGAATGGGGAAGAGCACCACTCTCCACCTCCCCAACCTCCCCCACCACCCTCTCCTCCCCACCCTGACAAGGAATATCACACCTTGTTACATTACTGATACTGTGTGTGCTTCCGATAATATGGCGCTCACTGTAAAAGTAAGGCCTGTACATATGCGATAATATGACGCTCAGTATAACAGTAAGGCCTGTATGTATGTGATAACAATTATATAAAGTGGAAACGGGTGTAATGTTAGTGGAAATGTATTATATGAGTTGAACAAAAGAGTGTAAATTGAAACAAGTCATAGTGAGTTCACTCACTATGTACAGTCAGGGAAAGTTCCGCAATACCCACCTCTCGAAGCATTGGTGTGAGACGGGTGAATGTAAAGCGCAAGGCAGATCTCACTTGTCTGGTAACTGTAAGTGTGAAGGAGGGGGAGGCGGGGTCTTTGGGGGCACAGGAGGGTTTGGTGATAGGCTGGAAATCACGTGTAAGTCTGCAATGTATGACATAGACGGTGTGTCTGAGTTAATTCAGTAGGAATAGATTACAGTATGATGGTAGCATTTTATTTAAAAAATTACTTAGATGTCTGTCGAGTTAGTGTCATCAGGAAAATTATGGAAGTTTGCTGGGTTCGGACAGTGGTTTGAATAGTTTCATTCCCTCTCGACTTTAAGCTAAGAAGTTTCCCTGGAGATATTCGTAAAGATAAAACATATGTTTATGATCTGTGTTGACTCGAAAACAAAGCCACTACATTATATATATATATATATATATATATATATATATATATATATATATATATATATATAAATATATATATATATATATATATTGTTACGGAACAGAGAAAGATAATGTACACATTAAGTGAGAATACTAAGAGTCACTACTGTCCCGTAAAGTTCCAGGTTCAAAACAAAAGAGTTAGGTAAAATTACAAGTTAAAGTTTAATGCTTAAACTAACAACAAAACATTCAGGACTCATAAGGATAATGTAATGGCAAATAAACAGGTTAAATATGGTTAACTGCAATAGCCTCTATTAACACGAAATTAGCAAGAGTAAATTTATCTAAGTTAGCCCTGATAAAATGAGATACCAGATAATACTCAGTGAATGCCAGATAAATTATTACAGATACAAACTGTTATCAAAAATGACTGACACAACCCAACATCAATCAAAAACCTCACTAGGCCTAAGAATTAACCTTATGCTACACAGTACAAGAAAAACTGCAATAACAGTAATACTCAAATTACACACAGCTGCTAGATGTTTGGAGATTTCTTGAGCACTCACAATAATAATATCTGTACAGGGGAGGACAGAGATGTGAACAAAATGAGGAGCAGATCTAAGTGGCAATGATGCAGAGACTGAGCTCATTATATAGGGGCCGGCAGAGCTTGATACAACTTGTAATAAGGACGCGCAAATGAAGCCATGGGGACAGAGAGCTGAAAATCCCGCAAAGTATAACAGAGAGAACGACTTACTCTACTATAACGGTAGAAGGGGGGGACTGAGGCAGAACACGCTCGTGATCAAACATGCAGCAACTGTGCGTTAAAATTACACAAAGGATGATGAAATCATAGGCTATGTAACACCTCCCCACAAAGAAAAAAGAAATTTACAAAGGAAATTTCTTATTACTCTAAAACAATCTGTCTAAAGTCTACATAAGCAATCTGCAATAACATTTTCTTTCCCCTTGACATGTTGTATGTCTAATGAATACTCCTGAAGAAGTAGACTCCATCTTGTCAATCTCTGATTTTTATCTTTAAACTTACTAAGGAATTTCAGTGGGTTATGATCGGTATAAATGACTATGGGGTCAAAACCAGAACACAAATAAAATGAAAAATGCTGTAAACCCAAAATCAAGGCCAAAAGCTCTTTCTCAATAGTTGAGTAGTTCTTTTGAGGTGGAGTGAACTTCTTACTGTAATAAGATACAGGATGTTCAATACCCTGATCATCCTCTTGCAGCAAAACAGCCCCAGCTCCTATATCACTTGCATCAACAGCCATCTTAAAAGGCTTAGCAAAATTTGGAGTAGCGAGCACTGGCTGACTTAATAGAATAGCTTTAAGTTTGTTGAAAGAGGATTCACAGTTATCGGTCCAGACAAATTTAACTCCCTTTTTCAGTAGGTCTGTAAGTGGTGATACAAGAATAGAAAAGTTAAGAACAAATCTCCTGTAATAACCTACCATTCCCAAAAATCTTTGTAGCTCCTTCCTACTTTTAGGTCTGGGAAGATCACTTATAACCTGAACCTTAGCTCCTGGTGGTGCAACATGTCCATCACCAATTACATACCCAAGGTACTGAACTTTAGCTTGACCAAACTCACACTTTGATAAATTAGCTACAAGATTAGCCTGAAGTAAACGCTCAAGAAATTTACTGACATGGCATAGGTGATCTTTCCAGTTGTCACTGAAGATTAATACATCATCAATATAAACAACACACCCTGCCAAACCCTCTGTTACAACATTCATGAGCTTCTGAAATGTGGCTGGTGCATTCTTCATACCATACGGCATTACAGAACATGCAAAAGCCTTTCCTAGTGTTACAAAACATGAGATCTCCCTAGCACGTTCAGTCATAGGTACTTGCCAGTATCCCTTTAACAAATCAAACCTACTTATGTACCTAGCCTTTCCGATCTTGTCTATGCAATCTTCCACACGAGGGAGAGGGTAAGTGTCTGTTTTAGTTATCTGATTAACACGTCTGTAGTCGATGCAAAGCCGCTGTGACCCACCTGGCTTAGGGACTAGAGTGACAGGAGAACTCCACTCGCTCTGACAGGGCTCAATCATCTTGTGGTCCAACAGGTAGCCAAGCTCCTTCTGGATGAGAGGAACTTTCACTGGGTTCACACGGTAGGGAGGCAGTTTAATTGGCTTTGCGTCTCCAACATCGACATCATGCATCAACACAGTGGTTCTTCCTGGAGTGGCACGGAACACTCGCAGGTACTCCTGCAGTAATGCCGAAAACTCCTGCCTTTCCTTGGGAGGTAGATGAGAAAGCTTAGTCTGGAGATCATTCATGATATCAGGATTCTTCCCCAAACTATCACTCAGGCTCATACTGCATGGGAGAGCTTCACTTGCAGACTCGGGTGGAACAGCTACAGTGCAGACTGGATTATTTTCGTCCCGCCTGTGATATAACTTTAGCATGTTGATGTGACATAGTTGCTTGCTCTTTCTACGATCTGGTGTGGCGATGACATAGTTGACATCACTGAGTTTCTTCTCCACGAAATAAGGACCACTAAACTTGGCTTGAAGAGGTTGCCAATGAACTGGTAGCAGAATCAAAACCTGATCTCCTGGCTGAAAGTGGCGTAACCTGGACTTCTTATCATACCAAGTCTTCATCTTCTCCTGAGCAGCTCCTAAATTCTCTCTCGCCAGCTGTAAAGCAGTGGACAGCCGTTCTTTGAACTTCATCACATACTCCAGCAGGTTGACGTCATATTCCTCCGACAGCCAACATTCCTTGAGTAACTTAAGGGGTCCTCTTACTTCATGGCCAAACAGTAGTTCAAAAGGTGAGAAGCCCAGTGATTCATTTGGAGATTCTCTTGCAGCAAACACAACGAATGGAAGACCTTTATCCCAGTCTTTCTGATGTTCCAAACAGTATTTCTTGAGCATCGATTTGAGTGTTTGATGATATCTCTCCAACGCTCCTTGGGTCTGGGGATGGTAAGCTGAAGACGTGATCTGGGTGATGCCCAACTCTTTCAGAGACTGCTTGAAAACGTTTGACATGAAATTACTTCGCCGGTCTGACTGTACCTCCTTGGGCAGACCAAACTTTGTGAAGAACCCTAGCATTTCCTTAACCACGTTCTTTGCTGAGATATTTCTAAGTGGAATGGCTTCAGGATAACGAGTAGCCATATCAATCATGGTCAACACATAAGAAAATCCTGAAGAAGTCTTAGGAAGAGGGCCCACAATATCCACCAACACACGGGTGAAAGGCGCCTCAAAAGGAGGAATGGGAACTAGAGGTGCAACGTTTTCGGTCTGATTACACTTCCCCACAACTTGACAGGTGTGACAAGACTTACAATACCAGGAAACATCCCTGAAGATACCTGGCCAGTAGAAGTGTTTCAAAATGCGTGCCACAGTCTTCCTCACTCCAAGGTGTCCTGCCAAACTGGTATCATGAGCCACGCGAATGATATCCTGCCTACAAACACGAGGGATGACAACTTGATGTACAACCTCCCATTCACAGTCGGCTGATGCTGTTGGGGGTCTCCACTTCCTCATAAGTACTCCTGACTTTACATAATAACAAGTAGAAGCACCAGCTGACTCTTCCTTACTGCAAGCAGAGTTAGCTAGACCTTTCAACTCAGGGTCAGCAACCTGCAACTCAACCAACTCTTGACGAGACAAATTATCAACACTACGGGGTACTGCCTCATCTGGTGAGTGGTCCAAATTAGCAAGAAAAGTGTCAGCTAGGATAACATCATCATCATCATTATCCTCTAAATCACCAGTAACTTTAGACTTAGCCCTAGTGACAGCACATGCAGGGAACACATCAGGGAGATCACAATCCTGGGACGCAGCCACTGGCTCACTAGACAACTGAGGAGCTGGACACACTTGACTTCCACCAATATCATTTCCAAGTAAGAAAGTTACACCTGACATTGGGAGTGTCTCAACCAACCCAACCATAACGGAACCATTAACAAAACCAGACTCTAAATTCACTCTGCACAGAGGGACAGAGAAGTAATTATTTCCTACACCTTGTAAGATTACAGTTTCATCAGAGGAATTAACATTAGAGCCTAGAACACTGGTCAGCATAAGGGATTGGCAAGCACCTGTATCACGATATATTTTAACTGATTTCCTGTCATTACTGTCCAGAGGACTGACAAAACCATCAGACAGGAAATTAGCACATGAACTCTTGAGAGTGTCACCCACGTTACTGCTCAAAAGAGGAGCTCCATCATGAGAATTTAAGTTACCCCTCAAAGCAGGTTCAGTTAACTCAGTTAAAGAATTCTGGGAACTCTCAAGAGTGGACACTAGACCAATTGACTGAATATTTAAAGACTCCTTTTTGTTCACATCACGCTGTCTCCTGAAACATCTCTCCGTAGTATGACCAAGCTTACTACAATAAGTACATTTACTTTTCTGAAATCTAGAGGTGAAGCTGGTATTTACTTCCTGAGAAACTTCATCCTTATTCTCTTTCCTGTTACCTGTACTATGAGTAGAGGCAACGTACTTACTCTCAGCTTTCCCTTTTTCTTTAGAATATCTCTTGTGAGTGAGAACATACTCATCAGCTAAAACTGCGGCATCAGACAAATTATCTATTCTTTTCTCATCAAGATATAGGCTTACATCTTTATAAATACTCCTCTTGAAATCCTCCAGCAAAATCATCTGCTTAAATTTGTCAAAATCAGAATCCACATTCTTAGAATTTAACCACTGGTCTAACAAATCTTCTTTGATTTTTGCATACTCAACATGGGATTGCTTATCTTGTTTGTAAGTTGTCCTAAATTTTACTCTATAGGCTTCAGGAACAAGCTCATAGGCCTTAAGAATCAAGCTCTTAACTACATCATAATTATCAGACTGATCCTGAGGCAAAGATGCATAAGTTACTTGAGCTTTACCGGTGAGAACAGTTTGAAGGAGTACTGGCCAATACTCCTTAGGCCAATTAAAACCTGTAGCTACCCTCTCAAACAACTGAAAATACTTTGTTAAATCAGATTCATTAAAAGGAGGGACAAGTTTAACATTTTTAGCCACATCAAAATCATCAGAGCTAGATGATCCAGTTCCACCTTGTTTCATGCGATACTCATGGTCTGCCTGAATCCTGGCAAGTTCAATTTGTGCCTGAGCCTGCACCTCTGCCTCTTGAATACGAGCATTTGCCTCATTAACACGAGCCTCCTGCAGGGCTAGCTGTAACTTAGCTAATTCAATCTGCGTTTGCTCATTTGGAGGAGTTACATTAAACAAGCTTTCATTAATCATGGCAACAATCTGATCTTTAGACTGATGAGAGCGAACAACAAATCCCAATTGTTGAGCAACAATCTTAAGTTCATTCTTTGTTCTGTTTTCTATATCACACACTGTTTGCACATTTGACAAAAAATCTTTGGCTTCATCAAGTGTAGTAATAGTAGACATAATTAATAAGTAACAGTCACAAAATATCAAGCAATATCCTTATGATAATATCCTGAATATCCTGATATGAGGTCGCCAAATTTATGTTACGGAACAGAGAAAGATAATGTACACATTAAGTGAGAATACTAAGAGTCACTACTGTCCCGTAAAGTTCCAGGTTCAAAACAAAAGAGTTAGGTAAAATTACAAGTTAAAGTTTAATGCTTAAACTAACAACAAAACATTCAGGACTCATAAGGATAATGTAATGGCAAATAAACAGGTTAAATATGGTTAACTGCAATAGCCTCTATTAACACGAAATTAGC